>NC_054838.1:42705580-42903080 GCF_018345385.1 Vulpes lagopus
CACCACGAAGCCAAATCTGATCATGTCAGCAACTTCTGTCTTCCCTACTCCCCATATTCTAATTCTTTGATTCTTTTTATGTTTTACCTCCAGGCTACAAAATCTACGATAGGGGCCATAATCCATGTACCCTCGTCTCCCCTGCACTTCCCACACTGTACGTGGCACGTGATAATTGTTCAGTAAATATGAACTTGCACTCATCCCCTTCTGATGCCAGGTTATTTGTAGTAGGTAAACCTGCGACATGTTCTAGATGTACCGGCTCTCCGGAGGCACAGAGTGCCACGATCTGATTCACCGTTGTGCGAGCTGGACCCTTCCTGAGGGCCATGGGACGCTAAGTACAGGATAACAGCACCGAACGAATTGTAGAGCCAGTGCACAAAGGGATACACATGCCGAGGCATCTTCCTAATAGGGCTTAAAACCAAAGGCATCCCCAACGCTCTGGGCCAATATCCCCCCTTTCTGGACCTCGTCTCCCGATCCGTAGGGGAGCACAGCGGAGGCACGGCAGGCCGCACGGCTGCACACCCGAGAGCCCAGCCCCGCGAGCTGAGAGAAATAATGGGCCCGCACGTAGGGGCTGGCGCATGCGCGGGCTCCCCGGCGCGGCCTTCCCGGCGGCCCTCGCGGGAGGCGGGACCAGGCCGATTCCCGCGGCTCGGCCCCGCCATTGGCGGGCCGTTTGAATGACGGAAGTGACGGGGGCTCGGCGATGGCTGCCCCGCAGGCGCACAGACGGCGGTTGGGGAGCTGCAGGGCCGCGGGCGCAGGGGCCTTCTCCGTGTGAGCTGCAGTTCCTGACTCCCGGCCCTTGGTACTCGGGTGAGTGGCGGACGCCGGCTGCCAGCGCCGGGGCGTGCACAGGTCCCCGGAGCCGGGAGCCGGGGCTGTGCTCCTCAAGCAGGGGTGCCGAGAGGCCCGCGGTTCTGAGGCCCCGACTGGCCGCGGCCGGGCTGCGGTCGGTGAAGCGTGCGGGGAGGGGAGGCGAGCGCGGACGCACACCGGCCGCTTGCTGCGAGGGGCTGCTCCCGGGCCGTAGGCGCGTGTGGCGGTCCGCGCCCTCCCGGGGAGGCGTCGCGCGACCTCCTCGCGCTTCCGGACCCGGGGCGGCCCGGCGGGCCTCGGAGGGAGCTTCGGCCGCAGGCGCTTCTCGATGCTTCCTGCCTGCCCTTCCCCCGGGTCCCCCGCAGACGTGGCCTGAAAGCTGGGAGCCCTTGGAGAGCACTGCCTGGAATTGTTTCTTGCAGAGAGCGTGCTCTTTTTTTGCTGTCTCTCACCTTTAATTTGTCCGGTAGTTAGCCCTGCCGCAAACTGAGCTTTTAAAACATCGGGGTACACTCTGAGTCCTTAATACTTAGAAAGTATTTGGCAGTTTCACATTAAGCCACGTGATCACCAGGACAACCTGTTGGGGAAGGTGTTATGATTCCCATTATATAGTTTAAGAAAATGAGGCCATAGTAATTTGAGACTTCTCCAGTGTCCGTGCTTGTCAATGGTCATGATGAGTCTTGAACACAAATCTTCTTAGTATTTTGTGGTTACGAAATGCCAAGTGCCATTTAATCCTCAGGACAAAAAATCTTGAAAGATAAGTTAGTATTATCTGTTATTGGATAATATTAATACACAGAACTTAAAATCCATACTGATATGAATAAATGATTTAACAAATAAGAGAGGAGCTGGAGAAATGCTTCCCTAACAGTAGGATTCCAGTTGATAAATGTAAAAGGGATAATGGAAATAGAAAATGCTTTTTGGTAAATGCTGTAGTTAATGCTTCAGACAACCATCAGTGGATAGGAAGGAGCAAAGGTATAATCAGAAACATGATATTTATATATAGCCTCAACTGTCTCTCTGGGTACTTATAAAAGTGGAGAGACCTGTGGACACCACTTCACCAGGGTTCAAAATAAACATCACCAGTGTAGTAAGACACCTTAACATAATTTAATGTGCTGAGAAAGGGTGCATCATCACATCTTCACTTCTGTGGTGTTTTTGCCAAAAGTGTGTAATCTTAGTCTAACCATATGAAAAGATTAAGCAAATCCCAGTGGAGGGACATTCTACAAAATAACTGGCCGGTAGTTTTTAAAAGTCAAGAGATTGAAAAGAAAGGCACAGGCTGAAGGACTGTCCGAGGAGAGGTGACAATTTCAACAACGATGAGAATGTAATTCACAGACCTCAGCTTCTGTATATTCTGAAACCCATTTGCATGGATGCTTCCCAAAGGCTGTTTCTGGCCAATGACTGAGAATGGCATGGGCACTGAGGCGGACCTCTTCCTGAGAAGCAAGGGACTTTCCTTTAAGAACTCCGCCATCTTGGGATCCCTGGGTGGCGCAGCGGTTTGGCGCCTGCCTTTGGCCCAGGGCGCGATCCTGGAGACCCGGGATCGAATCCCACATCGGGCTCCCGGTGCATGGAGCCTGCTTCTCCCTCTGCCTGTGTCTCTGCCTCTCTCTCTCTCTGTGACTATCAAAAATAAATAAAAAAAAAAAAAATAAAAAAAAAAAAAAAAAAGAACTCCGCCATCTTACCGAATCTTCTTTAGACTGCATGGCAGTCATCTACCCAACCTTCCCTCCACTCATTCAGTGTCAGATTTGTATGGAAATCTGAAAAGCTTCCAGCGTTTATTCCCTCCCATTTTCCCTCACACAGACATTTCTCTTAATAAAATTTTTGTAGGCTTCATCCTATCTTGTCTTCTGCTTCTTGGAAGACCCAGAGTAATACAGCAGTGGAAAGCAATGGATTGTCCTTGGATGGATCTTAGTTCAGAAAATGGCTGTTAGTGGGATACTTAAAATCTGAATAAGGTCTGTAGATTAAACTATTGAGCTCGTGTCCATTTCTTGGTTTTGATCATTGTGCTGTGATTGTCGTCTAGAGAAGCTAGGGAGAGTATGTGGGAATTCTAAGTCTGAAATTATTTCCAAACAAGTTTAACAATTAAGAAAGTTATATGCAAAAAAAAAAAAAAAGAAAGAAAGTTATATGCAAGAGAAAAGTTACTCTACCACATCTCAGGAGGTAAAAGTAACAAATGTGTGGTTTTGTATCATCCTCAAGCTAATGAGATGATAGATACTCAAAACAATATGAAATTTTTTTCCCCTTTTTTATTGACTGTAACTTTAAAATACACAACTCTCTGGCAGCCTGGGTGGCTCAGCGGTTTAGCGCCTCCTTTGGTGGCCGGGGGTGTGTGATCCTGGAGACCCAGGATTGAGTCCCATGTCGGGCTCCCTGCATGGAGCCTGCTTCTCCCTCTGCCTGTGTCTCTGCCTCTCTCTCTCTCTGTCATGAATAAATAAATAAAATCTTAAATAAATAAAATACACAACTCTAGGGGTGCCTGGGTGGCTCCGTCGGTTCAGCATCTGCCTTTGGCTCAGGTCATGGTCCTGGGATCAAGCCCCACATCAGACTCCCTGATCAATGAGGAGCCTGCTTCTCCCTCTGCTGCTCCCCCTACTTGTGCTCTCACTCTCTCTTTCTCTCTCAAATAAATAAAATCTTTAAAAAAGTTCACAAATCTAAGTCTATCATTTGAAGAATATTTACATATGTATATACCTGTGTAATCATTACACAGATCAAAATACAGGCCATCTCTAGCATCCCTGCAGGCTCCTTTGTGCTGCCTCCTAGTCATTAACCTACAGAAAAGTGAGCCCTGTTTTAATGTCTGTCATCATGGAGTAATCTTGCTTGTTTTTGAACTTCATATAAATGGAATTTTACAGTATGTTCTTACTTTTCCTTTTTCCCCCCATGACATTTGGTCTATGAGATTTATCAGGAATTAGTTTTGATAGTCTGAATATGAATTTTCAGAGACCGTCAGAAAAACTGTGAATTTATTCTCACTTATTGCTCATTTTTTCTCCTTTGTTCAGTCCTTCCTTATTCATCAGTCCCGACTAGCAAAAAATAGCAATTTAAACAAAAATTTCCTCATACCACATGTTTTAGCATATCAGAAAGTTAGGAGCCATATGGAACAAGGAAACCAGATTCTTCCTTTAGATCTACTAGTAGATCCTATTAGGTTAAGACCTATAACCCAAAAGGCCTTTGATTCTTCATTTATAAAATGAGGAAAACAGTCAGCACTTGACCTACTGTTACTTTACCTACTGGAAAATATTTTCAAATGCAAGCAATTGCATTTCTGTTTGGCATCAGAGACCTGCAGTCCCCATTAGATTACTTTAAATTTTCCTAGCCCAAAACAGTATCCATCCATAGTATGTGGACAACTATACTGCCCAATAGTTGTCATTTGTTAAATTAATTTGAGTTTAAAGTAAAACTATAACCTCTGTCCTTCAGTTATTAGGAATCTAGCTAGAAAAGGCATGCTGTAATTGATGAAAAACTAGAGGAAGGTAATAACAAGACATTAGATTCGTCCCTCTTTGAGTGTAAAGGTTAACACATTATAAGTGGGCAAGTGAGGAATGAGGTGGTGGAACGTAAACAAAGATTAGTAGAGGACAGTTTCATGAAGAAGTGGGGTTTAAACTAACTTCAGAAAGATGGATCCATGTTACAGCCTAGGGAGGAGAGAGAACACCAGAATGTCAATGGCATTAAAAGAATAAATCTGAGAACCTAAACACCTGACTCATACAAACAACAGAATTGTTCTCAGAGAAATTTTTTAAAGTCATTGACTTAAAAAAAAATCACACCATTGTAATTATTAAAGAATTGTTGAGGAGTTGGTGTGATTCCATATTATACAGTGACACTTGGTAACCAAGTTTTACACAACAGACTGGGAATTGAAACTAGGTTCCAGGAGGCTTTTGCAATGACAGCAGCCCTGCTGGTTATGAACAAGTTATCAGAGTTCTAAAGTGTAAAATTGTAAACATTTATTCTCTGCTAACACTTTAAAAAAAAATTTATTTGAGAGAGCGTGAGCAGAAGGGAGGACAGAAGGAGAGGGAGAAGCAGACTCTCCACTGAGCACGAACCTGATGTGGGGCTCCATCCCAGGACCCTGAGATCATGACCTAAGCTGATGTCTTTGTACCTTTTTACATTTACGCTGGGTAAGTTCTGGAAATCCCAATCAGAAATAAGCCAGGTTCCAAATACCCTAGGTAAGCAACGCTGCTCTCATGGGGCGGGTGACTTCTGATTCACCCTCTACTTAACCCCTTCTCTCCATTCAAGAATCACTGACTTAAGTGTTGAATTTAATTGCTATTTGTAAATGTAAGTTGGATTCAGTTTACCCACATTATTTGTGCATATATAGCCTTTTAAATGCCATGTTAAATGTATTTTAAAACTTGCTCTAATCTTTGCTGCCAGTTTTAATAGACATTTTTCTTGTCTTTCTCTTTTTAAATTCAGAACCTTTGTATTTAAAGTATCCAGATATGAAAAGAAAGGTAGTGAACGCTGGCAAGCTGAGATTGAGTCCTAATGAGGAAGCTTACATTTTAAAGGAAGATTATGAAAGACGACGAAAACTAAGATTGTTGCAGGTAATCTGGAACAAGGTTTCATATTTTTTGTCTTCCCCAAATTATTAGAGTTTTTTACAATAGAAGTTTAAAACCCTTTTCTGGCTCTATAAGAATCCTGGTTCTTGTATATTAACTAGTTTAGGAAAATTTGAAAAATAAGCTGAAAATAGGCTGAAATGGTAAATAGATGAAGAAGAATTTGAGAATAGGGATTAGTTGACTGTATAATTATTGGAAAATGGTTTTTTTTTTTTGGAAAATGGTTTTTTAAACATTTTTCAAACTATGCTGTATAACTGATGAAGATTAGATTAGAAAGATTCAAATGGGGCAGCCCCGGTGGCTCAGCGGTTTAGCGCCGCCTTTGGCCTGGGGCATGGTCCTGGAGATCCGGGATTGAATCCCACATCGGGCACCCTGCATGGAGCCTGCTTCTCCCTCTGCCTGTGTCTCTGCCTCTCTCTGTGTATCTGTCATGAATGAATGGATGGAATCGTTAAAAAAAAAAAAAAAAAAAAGATTAAAATGGCTTTGAAGAAAACTTACTGGAATTAGCTGCTGAAACAAATTTATTTAGCAGTTATAGATTATTTTCTGGAAGTCTTTTCAGAGTAAGATAATTAAGCCCTTGTGCAGTGTATTTTAGGTGCCATTCTGTCTAGAATTGGGGATGATGTACCACATATATGAACTTCTCATCTAATGCTATCTATACACAACTGGGCTATAAATTTTATTGATCTCCTTAATATTTTAACGTCATAGGTTATTAAAATGATAATGGTAGTCCTGTTAATGCTTGGGTTGGGGAGGAGAAGATAATAGCTAATAAGTTAAAGAACTTTAGAAGTAGTCTTGAGGTTTTGACTTTTTTACTATGTAGGCCTCATCTAATACCTGAATATTCAGGAGAATTGATCTACCTGAGGAGAATTCACTTAAGTTTCTGTTTACAAAAAGCTTTTCAAAAAACTTGAAGTAAGCTTCTTTTCATATAATTTGTTAAATATGCATTCCTTAGGTTCGAGAACAAGAAAGAGATATTGCTTTACAGATAAGAGAGGATATAAAACAGAGGAGAAGTCAGCAATTAACTCGTTTGGCAGAGGAACTAAGGACAGAATGGAAAGAATCACAAACTCAGAAAATAAAGAACTTGGAAAGACTATATTTGGCAAGTTTAAGAACTATGGGTGAAGGACACCAACAGGCCAAAGAAAATGTAAGTGAATGCTTATTTGACTACCTGTCTGGTAGTGGCATTGGTAAAAAGTAAATTACATTTATTAAATGTATATTTAGTATACCTGCATGTATAGAACTTGTTTTGGCCAGCATGAACTTCTTTTTGTTTTCTACAGTTATTTTTTTTTTAATTAAAGTATAGTTGACATACATAATATTAGTTTCAGGTATACAGCATAGTGATTTAACAATTACTTACATTATGCAGTGCTCAACCTGATAGGTGTAGTTACCCACTGTCAGCATACAAAGTTACTATAATAATATTGACTATATTCCCTATGCTATACTTTTCATTCCCACGACTTATTTATTTTATGAGAAGTTTGTATCTCTTAATCCCCTTCACCTTTTTCCCTTGTCTCACACCAACTCACGTTGGGAACCACCAATTTATTCTGTTTATTAGGTGGTTTACTAGATGATTTCTATTTTTTGAATGTTCATTTGTTTTGCTTTTTAGATTACACATACAAGTCTTTGAATTATTTTAGCACATTACGCATAAGTTCCATCCATACTGCTACAGATGGCAGGATATTATCGTTATTATTATTATTATTATTATTAATGATTGAGTGATACTCCATTGTGTATATACACCATATCTTTACCCATGTATCTGTCAGTGAATACTTGGGCTGCTTCCATACATTGGCTATTGTAAATAATGATGCAGTAAACATGGGGTTGCTTATATCTTTTTGAATTGGAGTTTTCATTTTCTTTGAGTGAATATCCAGCAGTTGAATTACTGGATTGCTTGGTATTTTTATTTTGAAGTTTTTCAAGAACCTCTGTACTGTTTTCCACAGTGGCTATACCAGTTTACATTTCCATCAACAGTGCATTAGGATTCCCTTTTTCCTATAACCTCATTTCTTTTTGATACTAGCCATTATGACTGTGTGAGATGGTAGCTCATTGTGGTTCTGTTTTGCGTTCCTCTAATTAGTGATGTTGAGCATCTTTTCATGCGTCTGTTGGCCAGCTATGTCTTCTTGGAAAACTGTCTATTCAGGTCCTCTGCCTATTTTTAAATTGGATTATTTGATTTTTGTTGTTTTGAGTTGTATGAGTTACTTATATATTTTGGATAATAATGCTTTATCTGATGGATCATTTGCAGATATTTTCTCCCATTCAGTAGGTTGCCTTTTCATCTTATTGTTGGTTTCCTTTGCTATGACAAAACTTTTTATTTTTTTTTATTTTTTTTAAATTTATTTATTTTTTTATGATAGTCACAGAGAGAGAGAGAGGCAGAGACACAGGCAGAGGGAGAAGCAGGCTCCATGCACGGGGAGCCCGACGTGGGACTCGATCCCGGGTCTCCAGGATCGCGCCCTGGGCCAAAGGCAGGCGCCAAACCGCCGCGCCACCCAGGGATCCCAACAAAACTTTTTAGTTTGATGTAATCCCAGTTGTCTTATTTTTGCTTTGTTTCTCTTGCCTGAGGAGACAAATCCAGAAAAACAATGCCAACGCTGATTCCCAAGAAATTACTACTTATGTTTTCTTTTACAAGTTTAATGGTTTCAGGGCTTACATTTAGGTCTTTAATTCATCTTGGTTTAATTTTGTGTATGGTATAAGAAAGTGGTCCAGTTTTATTCTTTTGCATATAGCTGTCTAATTTTTCTGACACTATTTATTGAAGAGCCTGTCTTTTCTCCATTAAATATTCTTCCTCCTTTGTCGCAGATTAATTGACCATATAAATGTCGCAGTTTATTTCTGGGCTCTATTCTGTTCCATTGATCTATCTGTTTTCGTGCTGGTACCATACTGTTTTGATTACTGTAGTTTTTTAGTACAGTTTGAAATGTGTAATGCCTCCAGTTTTTTTTGTTCTTTCTTAAGATTGTTTTGGCTATTTGGGGTCTTTGTGGTTCCATGCAGATTTTAGGATTATTTGTTCTAGTTCTGTGGAAAATACTACTGATATTTTGATAGGCATTGTATTGACTCTGTAGGTTGCTTTATTTTTTATTTTTATTTTTTTTTTAAGATTTATTTATTTACTTATTCAGAGAGAGCGAAAGAGAGGCAGAGACACAGGCAGAGAGAGAAGCAGGCTCCATGCAGGGAGCCTGACGCGGGACTTGATCCCGGGTCTCCAGGATCACACCCCGAGCTGCCGGCGGCGCTAAACTGCTGTGCCACCGAGGCTGCCCTGTAGGTTGCTTTAGATAGTATGGACATTTTAACAATATTCTTCCAATCCATGAACATTTGATTATCTTTCCATTTATTTGTATCATCTTCAATTTCTTTCATCAGTGTTTTATAATTTTCAGAGTACAGGTCTTTTCGCCTTGGGTAAATTTATTCCTGAGTATTTTTATTCCTTGTGGTGTAATTGTAAATGGGATTGTTTCTTAATTTCTCTTTCTGCTTTGTTATTAATGTATAGAAGTGCTACAGATTTCTTCTGCATATTAACTTTGTGTCTGCAACTTTACTGAATTTATTGTAATAGCTTTTTGGTTGAGTCTTCAGGGTTTTCTGTATGTAAAGCCATGTCGTCTGCAAAAAGTAACAGTTTTACCTCTTCCTTTCCAGTTTGGATGCCTTTTATTTCTTGTGTGATTTGTTGCTAGGAATTCCAGTACTATGTTGAATAATAGAGGAGACGTCCTTGTCTTGTTTCTGATCTCAGGGGAAGAGCTTTCAACTTTTCACCATTGAGTATGATGTTAACTGTGGGTTTCTCATAAATGTCTAATTTTTTTGAGATATGTTCCCTCTGCACTCATTTTGTTGAGGGTTTTTATCATGAATGGTTGCTGATGAGTCAAATGCTTTTCCTTCATCTGTTGAAATCGATCATATGGTTTTTGCCCTTCGTTTTGTTAATGTGTATCTCATTAATTGAGTTGTGGTTTCTGAACCATCCTTGCATTGGTAGACTAAATTGTAGTTGATTGTGGTAAGTGATCCTTTTAATATATTGTTGAATTCAGTTTGCTCACTATTTTGTTGAGGATTTTTGCATCTATGTTCATCAGGGATATTGGCCTTTGATTTTCTTTTTCTGCAATTTCTCTATGGTTGTGGTATCAGGGTTATTCTGGCCTTGTAGAATGAATTTAGAACATTCCTCCCTCTTCTATTGTATGAGATAGCTTAAGAAAGGGTCAGTATTAAAAAAATAAATAAATAAATAAATAAATAAGAAAAAAAAAAAGAAAGGGTCAGTATTAACTTTTTTTTTTTAATGTTTGGTAGAATTCACTGGAAGCCATCTGGTCCTGGACCTCTATTTGTTGGGAGTTTTTTGATTATTGATTCAATTTTATTATGAGTAATCAATCTGTTCATATTTTCTATTTCTTCCTGATTCAGTCTTGGACGATTGATTGTTTCTGGGAATTTATCCATTTTTTCTAGGTTGTCCAGTTTGTTGGTGTATCATTTTTCATAGCAATCTCTTCTAATCCTTTGTTTTTCTGTGGTGTAACTTCTCTTTCAAATTTTATTTGAATGATCTTTCTTTTTTCTTGATGAGTCTACCAAACTGTTTTTCAAAGAACCTGCCTGGTTCACTGATACTGCTGTTTTTTTTTTTTTTAATCTCTATTTCATTTATTTCCACTCTGATCTTTATTTCCTTTCTTTTACTAACTTTGGGCTTTGCTGCTTTTGGTTTTTTAGTTCTTTAGGTGTAAAATTGGTTATTTATATGAAATTTTTCTTGTTTCTTGATAGAGGCCTATATTGCTATAAACTTTCCTTTTAGAACTGCTTTTGCTGCATCCCAAAGAATTTGAACCATTGTTTCCATTTTCATTTGTTTCTAGTATTTTTTTTTATTTCTTCTTTGATTTCTTTGTTACCTATTTGTTGTTGATAGCATGTTGTTTTTCCATGTGTTTGTTTTTTGTCAGTTTTTCTCTCGTAATTGATTTCTAGTTTCATACTGTTGTGGTCAGAAAAGCTCTTGATATGATTTGACTTACTGTGTTTATTGAAACTGTTTTGTGGCCTAACATGTAATCTATCCTGGGGGATGTTCCATGTGTACTTGAAAAGTATGTATTCTGCTTTTGTTTTCTGTTTTTTTGTTTTGTTTTGGTTTGGTTTTTTTGATGGAATGTAATCACTGTATATTTTGAGTCCATCTATCTGGATGATCTGTGGATGTAAGTGGCTGTTAGAGTCCCCTACTGTTATTGTATTAGTGTCACTTTCTCCCCATATGTCTGTTAATATTTGCTTTATATATTTAGGTGTTCCTATGTTAGGTGCCTAGATATTTACCATTGTTATAGCCTCTTATCAGATTGATCCCTTTCTATCTTGTAGTGCCTTTGTCTCTTGGTATAGTCTGTTTTAAGGTCTGTTTTGTTTGATAATAGATATTGTTACCCTGGCTTAGACACATTCTAATTCTGTGTCTTGGGGTGGGCCTCCTTGGTTTCATGGTGTTAGATCCTCCCTGTCCTTCCTGGACCGGGAAGTCTGTTTACTTCCCCAGGTTAGGAAAGTTTTCAGCTGTTGTTTCTTCACATTTTCTGCGCCTTTATTCTTCTCTGGGATCCCTATAACACAAATGCTATTAAACTTGGTAGTGTCTTAGGTCCCTTAACCTATTCGTTTTTAAAATTATTATTGGGGGATCCCTGGGTGGCTCTGCAGTTTGGCACCTGCCTTTGGCCCAGGGAGCGATCCTGGAGTCCCGGGATCGAGTCCCGCGTCAGGCTCCCAGCATGGAGCCTGCTTCTCCATCTGCCTGTGTCTCTGCCTCTCTCTCTCTCTCTCTCTCTCTCTCTATGTCTATGAATAAATAATAAATAAAAATCTTTAAAAAAAATAAAAAATAAAATAAAATTATTATCGTTATATTTTATTTTTGCTGTTTGGGTGCTTTCCACCACCCTGTTTTCCAGCTCAGTAATTCATTCTTCTGTATCCTTCCACTTACTATTGACTCCCTCTAGTGTATTTTTCATTTCAGTTATTGTATTCTTCAACTCTGACTGGTTCTTTTTTATATTTTCTCTCTCTTTGTCTTAGTTCTAACTGAATTCATCCACTCTTAAATTTGGTGAGCATCTTTCTCATCATTACTTACAACTCTTTACCAGATATATTGCCTAATTCCATTTTGTTTAGTTCCTTTACTGCAGTTTTGCCTTGTTCTTTCATTTGGAACATATTCCTCTGTCTCCCCATTTTGTCTGACTTTCTATGTTTATTTCTGAGAATTAAATGGAACAGCTCCCTCTCCTGGTCTTGAGGGAGTGGCCTGATGTAGGAATGTTCCTATTGTAGACTGAGTGTGCCTGGTAGCTTTGGCTAGCCAGTAGGGGCTGGTACAGTTGTGGGACAGGACCCTGGTGTGCTACACTAAGGGATCACTCTGTTGGGACAACCAGAGTGGGCTTGGGCATGGACCAGAGGTCTCAGATGTCTCTGCTGGGGCCATATTGGCAAGATGACTAAACTGGAACAGGCTGGAGTTCAGGGATGCTCCAAGTCAGGACTGTCCGGCAGACCTGCCTCAATTTTTTTGTATATTAATATAATTCAATAGTGCTGCTAGATGTATTTCCTAGTAAGAGTCATGTGAGGTAAAATCTGTGTTCATATGGTGTTTAAACTGCAGTTATTCTCTTCCAGTCCTTAACTATCTGGGTAAATAAAATAACCTTCTGAATCAGAAGTTGATTGTTTTGGGCAACCTGGGTGGCTCGGCGGTTTAGCACTGCCTTCAGCGCAGGGCGTGATCCTGGAGACCTAGTATCGAGTCCCATGTCAGGCTTCCTGCATGAAGCCTGCTCCTCCCTCTGCCTATGTCTCTGCCTCTTTCTCTCTGTGTTTCTCATGAATGAATAAATAAAGTATTTTTTTAAAAAGTTGATTGTTTCAAGCATTTTGGACAGGTCCATTGGGGTGAATCACTATCTGGGTAAATAAAATAATTTTCTGAATTAGAAGTTGTTTGTTTCAAGCATTTGGGACAGATCCATTGGGGTGAATTCAGTTTTCCCATTTTATTATATAATTCCTCATAACTCTAAAACATAGTTGAATGTGTATATATTTGGACTTTGTTCACAACTAGTAAAAATTCTTTGATGACTTTCAGAGAGACAAAATAGAACTATAAGATTGTTCACTGACCATGTGTTGTTTATTGTGAATTATGTTTGGAAAAGACTAGATTGTGGACCCAGGGATAGTCGCACAAAACAAATAACCTGGTTCCAGAGAAGGCAGGTCTTTGATATCAACAATTAGTGAGGAAAATAAATATTTTTAAAGTATGTGACAATGAAATATGTTCCTTGATTCCTGGGTTTAATCTGTATTTTTAGTAATAGCCTTAGGTTGTAACATTTGATTTTTTATGCCGCTATTAACTTTATGCTTTAATGCAGCATTTCCCAAACCTGTCATTTGAGTATCTTCATGATTATGCCTTGACTGGAGAGGCACATTTTATTATTTCTATGTCAGGCATTTTAATCTTGTTTAATATAACATTTTAAATAATATGTATTTTTAGGAACCTGATTTGAATGCTCTGGCCCGACGGGCAGCAGAAAGAAAAAGAAAAGCAGAAATGAGGCACAAAGAGGCTCTGAAATTACAGAAAAATAAAAAAGAAGAACTAATGAAACAAAAAACCTGGTAAAGTCATAATGATTTTTACCATTTTCCACTGAAATTTGATATGGCTAGAAGTAGAGAGTACATTGGATTCTGTTTAAGCAGGTTTAAATATAAGTCATATGGTATATCCATTGGTTTGTTAAACTTGGTTTAGTAATAATGTGGTAGAGGTGTGGTTTACCTAGGTGCACAAAGTAACACACAAACTTTCTCTTCTCCTATGACTTCAGCAATTACTTAGTTTCTGTAGAAATATATGGCTAGTTCAAAATGCACGTCCCCCCCAAATCTGTCTGCCTCAGGTGTGGAAAAAAAGAAAGAATAATCAGTGCAATTAAGAACATGAAAAAAGGTTTTCGCTCTTGGCAAATCATTTTTGCATGTTGTAAAGATGATGGAGCCTGTTACTAGTCAGCAGTGCTCATTCTATACAGTGGCCCATCTTTATCAACATTTCTAGTTTTTTACCTGTACTAATCTAAATAAAGAAATGTTAGTGTTGGGTCAATTTCACTGTAGGGCTTTATGTCTTTAAAGATATACTTCTTTTACTTGGTAAACATTTTCTTTTGTGTTCAGTGTATGTAGACTGTTATTAAACAGCATTTTGAGCTTGTGGGATCAAACTGGATCATTTCTTAGATCCTGTGGCTTCTGTATTTCAGACCCTGAGGGTTGTGCTATAATATTACTTGAGGGACTAATTTAGGACATCTCTTGTTTTTCAAGGCATATAGCAGCTCGAAAGGAAGCACTGATTGTGGAAAAAAAGAGATCTGCCAAAATTACAAGTCTGCCACCACCACCTCCAAGTCTTTTTGAGGTGAATTGCTTTGAGTGTTGAGAAGAACTAGATTGTAATAATTCCTCTTTACTATTAGAATTCAGAGTGCAGGTCAAAATATCATTTGTTTAAACTTAATTTTTAAGTTTATAGGTAACACATGAATATGTCGAATATTTAAAAAATAATGCTAGATATTATTTTGCCCATTCTTTAATATGTATTTCTGATGTATAAGTACTTTTTCTTTAAAGCCCAGCACTAATATTCCTGATGTCTAATAGTCTATATTCAGTTTTCACCAATTGTCTTAGTGTTTTTTAGGTTCAAAAACTATGTTTTTTATTTTTAAAAAATTAGAAATGGCCTTTTTTATCTTTATCTCTTGGGGGGAAAAAATCTAGTTTATTTGCCCTATCAACTTTTTCCACTTTCAAGATTTGAGTGTTGTAAATTGTTACTATTTTGTAGGTAAAGAAGTTAGGTTCAGATAAATTTATACAAGGTTATACATAAAGTGGATGAGAAATCTATTTCTCTATGTGAGTAATTTGTGTGCTTTGTGACCTGGGGCTTATTTTTGAAAAAACATTAAGTAAAGTGGAAATTATTTTTAAAAGGTGTTCTTTTGTTTTACAGTAGCTTGTTGTAGTTATTGAAATGGCTGTTTGGGTGATTATCACAATTACATAATTGTTTTAATCTAAAAAGTAGAAGTGGAAAAAAAACCCATAAACAGGGGATATCTAATTTCATTATATATACAAGTATATTTTATGTATGTAAGATCAACATAAGTACCAGATATTGCCTTTGATTTTATCAGCCTTCCCACTTTTATGTGGAGCCATCTGCCACGCCACATTTGATCCAACAAGATTCAAATGGGAGAGTCGGATTTCAGTCAATCCCTCACTATGGTGTTAAAAAGCAAGCAGTAGTTTATCCATGATGCTTTTTGGTGACCTTTATTGTAATTCCTAATGTTCCTAACAAGTCAAGTCAAATATTTACATAAAGCAGAGTATTATCTGTGTAAGTGATTTGGCAAATATGAATTATGTGCAAATGTGTAGTTGTAGGTTTTTTATTGTGAAGAATTTTAAAATACAGAGAAGTTAAAAGGAAAGTACAATGAGCTGCTTACATCTCTACATGTGTATAGATTTCAAATAGTTATATGACTGTATATATTTGAATGTAAATTGTAGAGATGACATTTCATCCTGAGTGCTTCATTATGCTCCTTATAAGGATTTTCTCTTATGCAACCACAGTACCACACTAAGGAAATTAACATTGGTTTCTTTATATACAGTCCATAATCAAGATTCCCCAGTTGTCCCTAAACTGTTTTATTTTACAACTTCTTTCTTTTTTAAACCAGAATCCCGTCGGGCTTCACCCATTGTGTCTGCTTGTTTTTGTCTTACTCTCTCTCAGTATAGAACGATGTAATAAACTGTACAGCATCACGGAGTTAGTATTCTTGTATACTCTAGCTTTTTTTTTTTTTTTTTTTTTTAATTTTTTTATTTATTTTTTTTTTTACTTTTTTTTTTTTTTTTACTTTTTTTTTACTCTAGCTTTTAAACCTGTATTCCAGAGTAATGGAAATATAACATGTGATGCTGTAGAGAAAAATGAATAAGGATAATTGATTAAACAAAATTCCTTTTTTTATTGGGTCAAGCTTTAATTGAAAATACTGTTAACCTAATAATCCATTGTCTATATTCCTTTTTCAGAACATTGATCTAAAGACAACATCTAATGTGAAAACTGGTAGTTCCACCTATCATCATCTTTGCACTTTTGTGAATAGAGAGATGGACACAAAGCAGGTGATTGACTTACTGTTGTCCACAATCCTCACTTTAGTTCTCTGTTCATTGAGGTCAGTTATATCTATACGTGTTCTTTGTGAAAAATTTGGAGCTATACACATAAACTATAGGAAAAACAACTAAAGTTCCATCACCAAAAAGTAATGTGATTAATCCATTAATGAATTCACTATACTCTTTATATGTAAAAATATATGCATAATTTTCAAAGCATAATTTTTATAGGCACTTAATATTTCATCATAGATTTAACCATTGTTATCTTGTTCATTTCTTTTTTCTTCTGTAAATAATGCAAACATGATAATCTTGTGCATTTTTGTCTGCAACTCTGAGGTATGTTTAGAGTGGACTTCTAGAAGAGAAAGTACTGGTTCCAGACTATGTAACATTCGATACAGATACTTGATATGGATTGTTAAATTGCCTTTAAAAAGTATTGGAGGGATCCTTGGGTGGCACAGCAGTTTGGCGCCTGCCTTTGGCCCAGGGCACGATCCTGGAGACCCGGGATCGAATCCCACGTCGGGCTCCCGGTGCATGGAGCCTGCTTCTCCCTCTGCCTATGTCTGTGCCTCTCTCTCTCTCTCTCTCTCTCTCTCTGTGACTATCATAAATAAATTAAAAAACTAAAAAAAAATTAAAAAAAAAAAGTATTGGAAACTGTGGAAGGAACCTTGGTGTCCATCGAAAGATGAATGGATAAAGAAGATGTGGTTTATGTATACAATGGAATATTACTCAGCCATTAGAAATGACAAATACCCACCATTTGCTTCAACGTGGATGGAACTGGAGGGTATTATGCTGAGTGAAATAAGTCAATCGGAGAAGGACAAACATTATATGGTCTCATTCATTTGGGGAATATAAAAAATAGTGAAAGGGAATAAAGGGGAAAGAAGAAAAAATTAGTAGGAAATCTCAGAAAGGGAGACAGAACATGAGAGACTCCTAACTCTGGGGAACAAACTAGGGGTGGTGGAAGGGGAGGTGGGCGGGGGGTGGAGGTGACTGGGTGACAGGCACTGAGGGGGGCACTTGACGGGATGAGCACTGGGTGTTATTCTATATGTTGGCAGATTGAACACCAATGAAAAATAAATTTATAAAAAAATAAAATAAAAATTCTCCAAAAAAATAAAAAGTATCAGCAACATATGAGAATGGCCATCTTATCATACCCTTATCCATTCCCTTGTATGGATTATTATGGTTTAGAAATTACTGCCAGTCTCAAGAGTGATAAATGATCTTTGTTATTGAAGTTGCTATTTCTTTGTAATTGGATTTTAATTTCTTTTCATATTGGGTACATTTGACTACTAGAAAAACAATATAGTTTTCCTGTGGAGTTTAGAATGCAGCAAATACACATTTTTGTTAACTGCTTAATGGCAGTTGTTAAAATCACTCTTCAGTCAAGACCTAAGATGAGTATTCTTAACCGTAGAATTAACTTCTAAGAAATAAGAATACAGTTTGATTTGTTTAAAATTGTAAATTATTATTACAATTTATTATTATAACATAGAAATAATAACTTCAGTCTGTGGCTAACTTGCTTTTGTGGTTACTACACTACAGTTTGCACTACCAAATAGATGTTCTCTCTCAAGTAACATTGGTGAACAAAAACTTGTTTTTACCTAGCCATAGTATAGTCTCTCACTCATGGTCCTATAGTAAGATATTAAACTTTTCTCTTTGATAGTAATTGAAAGACCTCTCTCCTCTTCTGTCTCTGAATTGAAGATTAGATCAGTTGTCAGAATGCAGTTTTATAAAAACAGTCCCACAAACTAAAGCATTTTGGTATTTTCTTTATACCATTACTTAAGAAAAATCTGCCCCTTTTAAGCCTCAGGTTTAAAATGTGACAGTGGAAAAAAAAAAAAATGTGACAGTGGAGCAATGTGTTTGGTTTTCCAGATAACAAAATTACCTCTGAATTTTAATCTGCATCTAGGCTTATATCACGTGCACAATAATTTAGCTTCTTTTCTGTGTAGAACGATAGGATCTTTACAGCAGGTATTATATAAAAAATACTTGCACACTTGCATACATGGTTGGTGATTTCTTTAGCAGCTTTCTGCAAATGAACTGTCTTCACGTTTCGGTCAGCCTTTTTAATGTGTACAAGTACTGTCGTGTTTTGCTTGAATATCTTGATAAAGTAGTTCTAAAATCTCATAAAATTTGTCTTTGGCTGAAGGATAATCAGTCAGCCTGCTATATCCCCACTTAGAGCCACTTATTCTCTGAATTATGTTTAGTTATGTTTACTTTCTAAACACAACTAATAGACTATGCTTGCAATTTCTAGATTACTCATGGCCTTCTTTGTGTTTGTTCCTTTGTCAATGACAGTTGCATAGAACTTGTTAAAAATGGATTTTTGGGGGATCCCTGGGTGGCTCAGCAGTTTGGTACCTGCCTTTGGCCCAAGGCGTGATCCTGGAGTCCCAGGATCGAGTCCCACATCGGGCTCCCAGCATGGAGCCTGCTTCTCTCTCTGCCTGTGTCTCTGCCTCTCTCTCTCTATCATGAATAAATAAAAAATAAAAATCTTTTAAAAATGGATTTTTTATCCTAGATATATTTTTCCAATCAGATGCACTGTATTGTTTGCTCTGAGACCCACTGAAGTAGACAAGTAAAGCAGAAACTTTAGACAAGTAAAGCAGAAACAGTTCATCAGTTTACTCTGCTGTCATACGTAAAAAGATTTCTGTCCAAATGTCTGATGTACAGGATGCAGAAATAGCATATTTAATAATATCACTTACTGTTTTATGAACTGCAGAGTATAATTCATGGAAAAGTTTTTTAGAAACATGTTTTCTAAAAAGAATTTTTGCTTGGGATTGATTCACAGTTTTTGCAAATTTCATATACCTTTTGAGTTCAACTACTAAAAATATAACATTTATTTCAACTAGATTTTTATCTGAATTTTCAGTGTCATTAAACACAAATCTATGAAGGGTTGTCTTCCTAAAAAATTCTTGTAAAATCTTGTTTTCAAGTTTGGGCAGTCATTCTAACCCTTTATCTTCTTCATATCCTTAATATACATCATTATGTTTGAAATGAATATGTTTATTGTGAATTATATTTTGAAGTTTTTCTCTTCTTTAAAATTTTGGTTAAGCAGAGTTGACATTCTGCTATTACTTCACCCTAAAATGATGTGATGAATTTCTAAACAATTTTTTTCTTAAAAATTTCATGGCATAAATGAAATGAAATATTGTTCCTAAGAGTTATTTCATTTATAAATATTTTGGAGACCATAGTATTGATTTAATCTAGCTTTTGTTGTTCTGCCTGGTGTTACGTAGATTTGCATAAATATTGGCTCAAAAGGGATATAATATTGAAGGTGTTGAAGTGGTCTACTTGCTCCCAAACACAACGTCTCTAATTTAGCCTCCAGATCAAGGGCCATAAGGTACTACGTGACATGAGGGACAAAGCACCTATAGAACCAATCTAGAAAAAGGGTTCTAGTTGTCCAGGCCTTCTTGTACAACCAAAGGACTGGCAGCTGAGGTTTATCGTTTCCCTTCTGAGGGCTCGAGGGTTACAGCTTTATAGATAAGGTCAGTCTTGATCATAAATCTGTGTGCGTGTGCACAAAACAGAGTTAACCTATCCCTCTGCCTTAAACCCCTGGTGCTCGTCTCTTTTCCTTACTAATAAATGCCTTTTGTGGCTACCCGCACCCCGACCCTATAGAGTATTTTCCTCTGCAGTAGAAACCTATTCAGGCTGCTATCTATCCTTTCCTTTCATTGATTTTCTTAATTACACCTCAGAAACTGCTGCTATTTGGTCAGCAGAAGCTGTAGCTCCTGTTATCTTGATGTTTTTTAAGCTAAATCTCTTAAAATTGTCAAACCATCTTATACTTTTTTAAAAATTTCCAGCTTTAAATCTTTCACCTTCCTTTTGCTTTAAGGCTTCCTTTTTCTTGAATCATATTAGAGTTTATACGTGTCTGTCTTGTAGCAATTGTGCACCGACAGAAAAGCTGGGTTTTCAGTATGAGATAAAAACTTACTTTGTAAAAAGTGCAAAGTTTTCATTCCTTTTGTTGTAGCTACAGCTATAAATGTCTTTTTTTTTTTTTTTTTACAATTTCCTTAACACTGGATTCATGTATCTTGAAATGGCAGGCAATCACAGTTGCAAACCACAATCCATAGTATATAACAAGCAATGCAACTTTTTCTTGTAATGTAATGACTTATTTCTACTTCTTGGAAGCACTTCCAGCATTGCTAGTGGTACTTTGTATGGGTCCCATGATGTCATTCAGAGTATTGCACTAACACAATGAAAAATACACAAGAACCACAAGACACCGTTTTTACCACTATACGCAATTTATGGAGAGATGAATTGTGACACTAGGCTGATGAAATACTTGTGCTCACTGCAATAGCAACAAGACATGGCTAAAAGATTTTAACAGTAATACAGTAGGTACTATAGTAAATTTTATGGAGTTATGACTTTGAATCTTTGTGCTTGTGTAAGTTTTGATCAATTTTAACTTTATAATTTCTATGTGTTTATGGCAATAAATGATAAAATACGTTAATAACTTACATATATTTTATGCATTCGTGACATATCCAACTTTTCTTAATTTTTTTCAATATAGTTTTAAAGACTTCATTTATTCATTTGAGAGAGAGAGCACAAGCAGGGGGAGGGGCAGGGGAAGAAGCAGGATCTCCACTGAGCAGGGAGCCTGATGTGGGGCTCAATCACAGGACCTTGGAATCATGACCTGAGCTGAAGTCAAATACTTAACCAACTGAGTCACCCAGGCACCCCAATTTTTTTCAATATTTCCAGGCTACATGATTCATCTGTGAGTTTTTTCAGATTGTTGCAAATCTCCAGATATTTCCCAATATATTTATTGGAGAAAAAAAAATGTATAAGTGGATTCACAGTTTAAACCCATATTCAGGGTCAACTATGATAGCTTTCATAGTCATCATTATTTCACCTAAGAATTTCAGCATATAAAGTACATAAGAAGAGGTTTACTTAAAGTTACATTTGGAATGCTTACTCACATTTGAAAGTGAACATTCAGGTATAATAGGAAATCTAGGTTATGTGCCCTTCTCCCGCTTACTTGCTATTATTAGCTTGGTGAAATGACAGCTGACCGCCACATAATTGTTGATTATGCACAAGTTTTAGAAGTCATAAATTATATTAAAGTAGTTGGTGATTTGGCCTTCCTGAATTTGAAGTCAAAAAGCAGCAGATGTTGACTGAAAACCAAAGACAAATCTCACTGCTTCCCTGAATGACCTTTGATGTCTGTGGTTTCTTAAACTATGAGCTTTGTGCTTACAGCACTGTTGTTTTACTGAGGTTTCTTAAAACGATGGAGAAATGTGACTGGGTATGAATAATCTGGTATAAAATGAACCAACTTCTCAAACTTCCACTAACAGTTTGATATTTTTCATAATATCTGCATTTGGTAATTGTGGGCATTTACAAATACAACTCTTCTTATTTAATTTTATAGAAGTAGGAAAGCATGATTTTAAAGTCGTTTCTTAGTTAACCACATTGTTTCACAATTTCTAAAACTGTCTAAAGTGTTATTAATTGACTGCTAGCCAGATCCTCATTTGGCTGCTGAAGAAGAAGCTAAAAGAAGAGAAGAATGGCAAAAACAAGTGGCGCAGGAGAGAATGGAACAGCATGAAAAGGCACACACACGGGGTTTCCAAGCAATGAAGAAGATACATTTGGCTCAAGTAAGAATTCTGGCTGGGACCACTATTGGTAGATGGAGTGATAGACTTCACAACTTACTGATGAGTAACTAGTTTCAAAGTACAGAGGTTACAAAGAATGTGAAAATAACAATCTTTGACTTATGCCATTTCAAGTTTCCTAACTTTTACTTCCAGTTTCAAATTCAGACTGAGTGAATCAGTTCTCACACTGTCTGTTACTGTTCTAAAAGTTTTTATAGTGATGAATTTGTTAAAAGTTAGATATCTTAATCAGCCAGAAATGACCTGAAAAGAAATTACTTTTCTCTTTTAATGAATTGCATTTCTGGGCAGCCCCGATGGCGCAGCGGTTTAGCGCCGCCTGCAGCCCAGGGTGTGATCCTGGAGACCCTGGATCAAGTCCCACGTTAGGCTCTCTGCATGGAGCCTGCTTCTCCTTATGCCTGTGTCTCTGCCTCTCATTCTCTATCTGTTTCTATGAATAAATAAATAAAATCTTTAAAAAAAAATGAATTGCATTTGTGCTCTGCAAATTTTAGGATTCTGTTTATTAAATATTTACTAAGCAGAGCATTTGTTGGCTTTGCAGAGTCTTGATTCAAAGGTAGAGTCATGATCCTAGCTCTCAGGAAGCTTTGAAAAACTGTCCCAGAGCTATACAATATGTATGATGAAAACTGGCTTTATACTTTTAGCTTCATTTCTCTCATGTTTATCCTGAAAGATAACATAAAAATGATTCATTTTTGAAGTCAAATGATTTCTTCTGTATTTTTTTTTTTTATTTCTTCTGTATTTTTTTTTTTTATTTCTTCTGTATTTTACTAATACATGTGAATGTTTCAAACACTCATGTGAAGAGTGAGCTTTTAAGTATTTCTGTGGGAATTTAAAAGCCTTAAAGTTCCTTGGTATAGTTTTAACTAATTTATACATGACCTCCCTTAAAGTTTTAGATTTTATAAACTGGGAATAAATTATGACTAAAATAGCTGATTGTCTGAATTATTACCAGTAATTCTTACCTAAGACTTAAATTGATAGGAAAAAAATGTGCAAAGCAATCATAAATTGAACACATTCTTTCATAAATCAGTAGTGTGTAGTGGTTAAGAAGGTAGACTCCACAGGCTGCCTGGTATTTTCTCCCTTCCTCACTGCTTAACTGATTGATCTCAGGCAATTTACCTAACATCTCTGAATTCTGTTTTATAGTCTGTTTTTGAGGACAAATGAATTTAGTAAAGCCCTTAGAATTGTGCTTGGAATTACATAAACTAACAGCAAATGTCAATGGTGATAGTAGTTGTTATTATAAAATAATTTAAGTAGAATAATATGTCATACTTTCAGTGAGCCAGAAATAGTATATTTATTCAAATAACTTTGAAGTAAATTCAGTGAAATCATTTGAATCTTATTATAAAAGAAATGACTTTGTAAAACTTAACAGACTGAGTAATGTTGTGTGTATTATCACTTGGCAAACACTATTACACAGGCTTTCTGCCCTTTTTGTAGACTTAGTGTCTCTTACATGAGAATGGTAATCAAAACCTGCAGTCTCACCACTGGTAGGGGATTTCCTTTTCCCTGTGGAGCCTTTTTGCTGCAGACCCCATTGTGCCTTGGGATCTTATTTCCTGCTGGTGTCTGTTGTAACTAGTATTTGGCCTCTACCTGCTTCTCCAGTAATATCTTTTCTTTTTGATCATCCTCCGCACCCTTTCTACCCATATCCTAGAGCAGTGTACTCTTCTCAATGCCCCATGCCTTCATCTCCATGCCTCTTGCTCCAGTTATTGTTTCTTACTTGAACTCCATCCTCTTCACCCCCGTCTATCTCATCCTCAATTCAGGAGAGGAGAGGTATTCTCTTATCTTCCTTCACTATCCTGCACCACCAGAATTTAATTAGATAACCTCACTAAAACACTGTACTTATTAAACTTCCATATTAACCAGACTTTTTAAGCTTAAAGAGGTACATACAGATCCCTTTTCATCATGGGGAATTCATAAGAGTGTGAAGTAACAAGAAATATCTGTTAAGCCACAGTCACTCTGGGTCTTGGTGCTTACCTGGGACTGTTACATACTGGTGGCTGCAGAGAGAACTGGAACAGAGAACATTGCAGGAGCCCCAGCAGCTTATACAGACTGTCACTTCACAACCATCCTGAGAAGGGAGATTTGTAAGCAGCAGACAATTTTGAAGCTTTGTGGTTTAAACAGTACTATCCTTTTGTAATACTAATACTTTTGTAATTAGTATTTTACTAATTACCTGTTTGTTGATCTCTAGGCTTGGAGTGAGACCGTGTTCTTAGCATCTCACATGGCATCTGGCTTTCAATTCATTTTTTTTTTTTTTGAACATATAATTAATGTCTTTATGGCAGAATACGGGGGAGGGGCTGGGAGGGAACTCTAGTCCTTGTTTCTCATGATTTCCCCACTTCTCCCTTACTGTAAATGTTACTGTCTGCAGTCTGTGACTGAACTGTTGTTGACTAAGTCCCTCTCTTCTTGAAGACTCGGGAGAAACTAATGAAAGAACTCCAACGGCTACAACAAGAGGACCTAGCTCATCGGAGGCAGAATGTAGCACAGATGCCACCACAACTAGTTGAACTTCCGTATAAACGCAGTGAGATGAAAGAAGATTGGCAGAGAGAGCTGGAATTTGCCTTTGAAGACATGTACAATGCAGACAGGAGTAAGACACTTTTAATAAACTTTCAACAATGCTTTTAAGTGTTTTTGTGGGAAAATACATTTGTATTGATGAAGCCGTTTTTATGTTGGGATAAGTTCCCAGGTTGAAAGTGGTCCTAATATTTTAGACTTAGAAATTGTAATGGCCTTTAAAATACTTTGCTGAAGTTCTTTTTAGTCATTTCAGAATGGAAACCTATCTCTCTGTTTCTTTATTGAAAAGTGAAAGGAAACCTGATTTTGCGTCTTGAACCAGAACCTTTGCCCACTGTGACTGATCAGATCCAAGATGAAGAACTGGACCTTTCAATGGAACAAGAAAAGTTAGGGGAAACTGAAAGCATTCCGGTGACAGAAGCCGAAACAATATGTTCTAGTGAAGCAGACGGTAAAAACTCCTCCTGAGCTGAATATTACCATATTTCATAGAAAAATGCTAGTGATTTGCCAATAGGAAAATCTGATCTAATTTAATCCAAACAAATGACTAATACTAGGGGGAGTGACGGAAGAAAAAAAGCCATGTTTTTAGATTTCCATCATTAAAATCCTTTTCATATACATAGGAGGAAAGTCATTTGGTTCTTTTGATTTTGGTTGGTTTTTTTGTTAAGATTTTATTTATTCATGAGAGGCAGAGAGGCCAGAGACACAGGCAGAGGGAGAAGCAGGCTCCATGCAGAGAGCTCGATGTGGGCCTCGATCCCGGGCCTCCAGGATCACGCCCTGAGCTGAAGGCAGGCGCTTAACCGCTAAGCCACCCAGTTGTTCCAGAAAAGTCATTTTGTTCACATGAACATATAATTGAAGGTTTTTAGGCTGAGTTAGATGCTCAATTCTGAATTCCTGTGAAGGCTCAGCATTATCTTTAGACTTTAATCAAATCACCAAAGATACTTTTACTGTTTCACCCACCTTTTTTAGTTTTTTAATTGGGAATATTATTCAAATCTCTAGTTTGTCAGAATTGCAATTCTTGCCTTATCCAAAGGAACAGTTACTTTTTGGCTCCTGCTGATCCCATTTGGAATTGTTCGCTTGATCTTGCCAGCTCTCTTGATTTTTCAAAAGAATCTAAGAATCCCATTGATTTTTAAAGATCCTTTTTTTAAAATATTGGCAACAAATTTCTTAAATATGAGTGAGTCACAGACTAATGATGATTGAAAGAAGCCAGGCAGAAAAGAATACCTAAGTATAATCCCATATTTATATGAAGTTTAAAAAAAAGTAAATAGACAAAACTAAACTGGTTTTGAGATTAGAACAGTGGTTATCTTTAGGGGTGTATTGAGTAGGAAGGGGCCTGAGGGAACCTAGTAGGTGCTGGTAATGTTCTACATAATGATCTGGATGGTGTTATATAGGTATATGTAAAATTTTTCAAGCTGTACACTTAGATTTTGTGTATTTTATTGTTTGAAGTTAAAATTAGAAAGTATTTTTTAAGAAGTATGTCAGGCAAAACTAGAATTTACCAGTTTTTGACTTAAGTGGATTTCTTAAATTTTATTCCTTGATTAAACCAGAGAACTATGTATTTTCAACACAGTTTTTGTCCTCTTAGAGAGTTGTTTGTACTATGCTGAATTTTGGTGTTGGGAAATAACTTAAAAGATTTTTTTTTTAACTGAAGGTATCTCTTTATGAAGATAGGTGGGAGAAATTTTTTCCAGATAGAATAATTTGGGAGTACCTGACTGGCTTTAAAGTTGTAACTAGTAATGTTTTCCTCTGTAGCCTACTAAGAAGTGCAGAGCCATATTTGGGACCCCTCTCTAGGATAGAGTATAAAACCTTACAGAACATATTTTGTTTGTTTGTTTAAGATTTTATTTATTTATTCATGAGCGACACAGAGAGGCAGAGACACAGGCAAAGGGAGAAGCAGGCTCCATGCAGGGAGCCCGATGTGGGACTCGATCCCAGGACTCCATGATCACGCCCTGGGCTGAAGGCAGGCACTAAACTGCTGAGCCACCCAAGGACCAACAGAACATATTTGAATGCTAATCTTGCATCAGTTAATTATGTGATATGCATTCTGTCATCATTAGCAAGCAGAATAAACATTCTCTGTGATAAATTTTTAAGCTTGAAATTGGTGTTGTGTATTATTGAGAAATAGTTGAATTTTGGTTCCTTTATTTAAATTTAAATTGAAAATTATTCCTAGTTGTAAAATTGCAGTTGGGGGTCAAATATAATTGTATGTGCTGTTAAATTATAAGTGAAAAATAGAGAGATATAAAGTGCTTTTATCTTAACTAGTGTTTGTGGTGGTTACTAAGTATAATAGAATAATTTGCTTAGTATACAACAAGTCCTAAATAAGGTTTTTTTCTTTTCTTTTAGTTCCCTTGGCAGTAAAGACCCACCAAGTCCCTTCAAAAATTCTTTTTAAAAAATTACTAAATAAGATCCGAAGCCAAAAATCTCTCTGGACTATTAAATCCATGTCTGAGGATGAAAGTGAAGTGATTACAACTGTTAGTGAAACAGAGAGTAAAGCACCAACAGTCGAATCAGGAACAACTTTTGGCGAAGAGAGAACATTATCCTCTGTGCAGGAACAAGGTGGTTCTCTCCAAGAGTCTCATAACACACAGACCCTTTTTGAGTTGTTAAAAAATACGTTCATTCCTGAAAAATCAAAGAATGGTGGTCAAAAGGAAGAAAATGCTTAAAGCTCATAGTGCTGTTACTTCAAAGGCAGTAAATGTTAAAAACCTTGATTAACCTTCTTCCAGACACTTTAACATAGCAGTATTATGTATATATGATTGACCCTTGAACAAAATGAGTTTGAACTACATAGGTCCAATTATAGGCAGGATTTTCTGCATAAATAGAAGATTTTTGGAGCTTGTGACAATTTGAAAAAAACAGAGAAACTGCATAGCCTAGAATTACAGAAAAAATTAAAAAGTAAGGTATTTTAAGAGTATCATATGTAATACATATAAGATACGAAATATGTATTAATCAACTGACATTGTCATTGGTAAGGCTCCTAGCCAGCCATAGGCTATTAGTTTTTGTTTTTGTTTTTTAAAGATTTTTATTTATTTACTCATGAGAAACAGAGGCAGAGACACAGGCAGAGGGAGAAGCAGGCTCCTCACAGGGAGCCCGATGTGGGACTCGATCCCAGAACCCTGGATCACGCCCTGAACCAAAGACAGACGCTCAACCGCTGAGCCACCCAGGCATCCCACCATAGGCTATTAGTAGTTAAGTGTCTGGGGAGTTAAAAGTCGTAAGTGGGGGGTTTGGCTTCTAACTGACATTTTCCAAGGGTCAGCTATATAAAGTCCAATGTAACTGAGGAACCAAAATTAACCAGCTTTTGTTTATTTTTTGTGCTATAGTGAGCATCCATTTAGCAGTAAACCTACATCTTTATTTCCTTAAGAACAACTTTTAAAAGAATTACGGAATCAAAGAATAGGAACATGTTAACAGCTTTTGAATACATTGTATTATTTGTTTCTTTCACAATACCACCAGATATTTGGTTTCTTTGTTACTCTTAAAGAAGGTCTTTTTGGGTAGACAAAAAAGCTGTTAAACAAATTTCCAGAAGTTATAAAGGTCAAGGCAGAACATTATCTGGAGGTACAGACTAACAAATGAGTTGTGATGACATAATTCCTCTTTGATTTTTCTTTTTAGAGTTTTGTTCTCTGTATTTTTTTTTAAATGTGATTGGACTTGTATGGAAGTATTTTGCTACCAGGCTTCTGAAAGAAGTGACTTACAGTCTGTGTCCAGTTTCTGGACTCTATCCTAAGTACAACAGGAAACCTTCTGGAACTAATTTCTTCACTTGACCTCTTGACACCACCCTCAGTTTTCCTGACTTAATGGCTCCTCCTTCATGATTTCCTTTGCTGCTATTGTCATCTCTACAACCACTAGTCATTGTACCCTGAGCTTGTTTCTCAGATCTTTTTACTCTCCCTAGTTAAATGCTCATGTCATGACTTTACATTACCATCTTTATTTTGATGACCTCAGGTGTTTATAGTCTTGACCTATTTGAACTCCACTCATTTAGATTTCTATTTGACACCTTCCCTTGTAGTTACATCTTAAACTTTTCCAAAAGTGGACTCTTAATATCCCTCCCCTCCCCTACTTTTCCCACATCCTTCCACATTTCAGCAAGTGGTAATAACGTTCTCTTGCTCAAGTCAAAAAGCTTGTCATTTTAGTTCCCCTTTTTTATATCCAACATCCAAATCATCACAAATCATGTTGGCCTCACCCTTAAAACCTATCCACATTCCAACTAATTCTCAACACCTACCATCCTAGCTTAAGCTACGTTTCTTGTCCAGTGTAGACCCTTGCAGTAACCTCCTGACTGGTCTGTCTTCAGATTTTTTTTTTTTAAGATTTTATTTATTTATTCATGAGAGACACACACACACACACACACACAGAGAGAGACATAGGCAGAGGGAGTAGCAGGCTCCATGCAGGGAGCCTGACATGGGACTGGATCCTGGCTCCCCAGGATCACAACCTGGGCCGAAGGTGGCGCTAAACTGCTGAGCCAACCAGGGCTGCCCCTATCTTCAGATTTTGCACCTCCTTGCTGCAGTCTAATCCCAGAGTCATCCTATTAAAGCACAAATAACCTCATGTCATTCCTCTGGGGGAAGCCCTCTGACAACTACCCAATTCATTTGGTTAAAACCAAAGTGCTTATGGGGCATCAAAGCCTTATATAATCTGTGCCCACACACACTGCCTCCCACCATTTCTTTCAACTTCCGTTTCCCTAACTTCATTTTGATTTTTTTTTTTTTTAAGATTTTATTTATTTGAGAGAAAGCATATATAAGTGAGGACACAAGCCGAGGGAGAGGGAACAGCAGGCTCCCCACTGAGCAGGGAGTCCCAATGCAGGGCTAGCAGAGCTTGATCTCAGGACCTTGAGGTCATGACCTGAGTCAAGGCAGCCATTTAACTGACTGAACCATCCGGTTGCCTCTCTGACTTCATTTTCAACCACACCTTCCTCCCAAACCACTCTCCATAGGCACTGGCTTCCTGGGTATTCCTCAAACATAGTAAACGTGACTTACATGATTTTACAAATTGCTGGTCTTTCTGGCTGGAATGCTCTTGCATATTTCTATGCAGTACTCCCACTTCCTTCAGATACTTGCTGAGACTTAGCTTTCTAAGCAAAGCCTTCTCTATTCACTCTGTATAAAATGGCAAGTTTCTGCACTCCCCTTCTCCCATACCCCTCACTCCCCATCCCTTTTACCCTTATTTTTCTCCATTGCTCTTAACGTCCACTCCTTCCATAGCTCTTACCAGCATCTCCTGGACCGTAAATTTACTTTCTTGGCTTATTTGCTTCTTGTCTTGACACTCGACACTGTATATCCTCTAATTCCAGTATAACTGCCATTGAAGTTAGGAATTAGGCTTTGTTCATTGCTGTATCCCTAGGGCCTGGACCAGTGCTTTATACATAACAGATGCTCAGTTAGTATTTGTTGGATTGAGTAGCTTAAAACAAGAGAGGCAAGTTAGGAACTCAGATGTAAATATGATATTTAAAGCCATGAGCATAGAAGAACTCTTAGGGGGAAGAATTTGGTGAGAGAGGGCTTATGAGACCATTTGAAAGACTCCAGTATAGAAGATGACTAAAGAAGGAGCAGACAGCAAAGGCAGTATAAAAGGAGTGGCCAACAAAGTAGGAGAGAATATGGTTTCAGAATTCAGTAAAACAAGGCTCTTTCATTGTCAATCCATAACCAAGTCTTTTTTTTTTTTTAAGTCTGTATGAATAGGCTTTCTCCAGCTTCATCTTGCTTCATTCATTCTCTCCCTTCTCTGGCCACACCTCATACTCATTCCTGTGCATCCCCACATTCTTTACCTGGCTGATTCCTCCTTGACTTTCAGATGTCTGCCTAAATGTCATTTCCTGAAACAAATCTCACCTGAGCCCTTAGTCTAATTCAGATTCTCCTGTGATACTCTACTGTGTAATCCTTTATTTCTTTTATATAGCACTTAGCAGTTTCTTGTTTTGTAATTTTTTCTTAAGATGATTATTTAATGTTTCTGTCATCCCACTTGCCCTGTAAAACATCCTTTTAGGGCTTTTTAAAATTTGCCGGTGTATCCCCGGTGTGTACCACATAAGTAGAATAAGTGAGTGAGTGAGTGAATGCTTGATGCAGAGTTCCTGACTACCCTGATACGATCCAAGAAACTGTTGAAACAGTTATCTCAGAAATAAGAAAAATCCTTATATCCTAAAATGGTAGGGATGCATTGCCAGTCCTTAAGCTTCTCTTTTTGAACTTAGGTACCTTGTTCATTCTATTCCTCTGTGCTTTTCCCTTGTGTTTGAAACTATCAGTAAACCTTTTTAATCAATTCTTCATTTTTTTCCTTTTGGTTCACAATTTTAGTCTCCCATCTGTCTTCTTAAATTAGGCTTAAGTTTAATGGATAAGTATGTGGTCATCTGGAACATGACTGGATCTTAACTACATGACTGGATCTTAACTAAATATGACAGATGGACCAAAATTGAATTGTTAATCTGAATGCAGGTTTTTGTTGCTTTGTTCAGATTTAAGGTTACAGTGATAATATGTTTATAATAATGTATCCATTACAGTTGCTGAAAGTGATACTTTAACAGTTGATTCTGGACCACTTACTAGTGAAGAGAAACCACTTTCATTGGATACAGACTCTGAAAGGGAACGAGGTATTTCTTTTTTATCACATTTTTAAATTAAGCTTGCTTACCTTAACATTTTTTTCCTAATAAAATTACATTTGTGATAAATGAGTAAAGAGAATTATGGCAGTGTCAGAATTCTAAATTATTTAATTTTTGATTTGGGAATTCTCTTAGAAATAAAGGAAGTTCAGCCTATCCCAGCTGTAGCTCAGAGTTCAATTCTACTTCATCCTCAAGAAGAAGCAGTCAGGATTAGAATGGCAGCAAGGCAAAAACAGGTAATCTGAAATTCTTATTTTTAGAGATTTCTTTCTACTAGGTTCTATAATTTTGTTTGATCAATGAAATTTGTCTTACTGTCTGGCTACTTTTGGTACTACTTATTCTGTCTTGTCTTACGCATTCAGCTGATAGAGAATACTTCATCTTTGCTTACACTATTCATTTGATCCTTACTGCATTTTGTTTTGTATTTAATACATTTGTTAAAGACAGACGGTCTTTTCGAAAATTCTGTTTACGTAGGTTCTGGTGCAATGCTTTATACATACTAAGGGCTCAATAAATATTTGGTGAAATCAGCTAGACTTTATAACCTCAAAAGCTTTTTATTTTTTTTTAATAGTATTTCAGAAGAAAAATTATTGATTCAGCCTCCTTAACTGTAATTATGGTCTGCTTTAATACCAGACTTTTTTTTTTTTTTTTTTTAACACAGATTACCTTGAAAGAGGTTAATTGCTACTAAGCCAGTCGATTTATAGTCCTAGTTTTTATGAAAAAACAGCTCGGGAGTAAGAATTCTATAGACCAGTATTTCTTCTCAGATAAGTTGTTTTCTAATCCGTATTCTAAAGTAGTATTATCCAATAGAGCTTTCACTGGTTACGGAATGTTCCATATTTATGTCCAGTATGGTACCTGCTAGCTGCATGGGCTATTGAATACTTGAAATATGACTAGTGCAACTGAGTGACTGAGTTTTCAGTTTTATTTAATTCATTTGAATTTTAATAGTCACATGCAGCTAGTGACTATTAACAGTGTAATTCTAGAGATAATACAGAGCTGTAAATGGTCTAAGTTCAGTGACTCCTAGGAGTAAGGCAAAGTAAGGAAGTTGCAGACAAGAACTCAGCTGTAGCCACTCTTGCTTGATTAGAAATAGGTAAAATACCAGATTGAGACATTTTTTTATTTTAAAAACAAGATCGTTCTTCATTATCTCTTGTAGAAGTGTTCCTCTTAATAAAACTTCTATACATTCTTTGGTCTACTTACTCAGTAAATATTTATGTGTTGTTATGTATGTTCTAGGGATTGTACTAGGTGCTGGATTTAGCACATAACCAGTCAGACTCGATCCTGTCCTCACGAAACTTGGAGCTTTTCTGACATGTTCTAATACTTGGTTGGATCTGTGTGTGTGTGTGTGTGTGTGTGTGTGTGTGTGTGTGTGTAATACTAGAGTTTATGTGTCATCCCTGTGCCATTGTCTTCCCGTCAGTTTCACACCTGACAGAAGATGCAGAATGTCGCTCATGTATTATTTGGCCTCTAGATAACTGCACCCCTTGATGGGTATTCCTAAGAAGTCAAAATATTTGTAAGGCCTTGAGAGTAAATTTATTCAGTCAATTTTTCTTACTGAGAACTCTGTAAAATTAAAGATGAGAGCATAGGACTTGGCTGAGCATCATCTGCTGCTTCTCTGGAGGTGGGGGTCTTCAGTGCTGAGCAAGGTTTCACTGTGCTCTCACAAGAAGCAGTGTTTGTTTTCTCCTTCCCCTTCTGCCCCTTTTTCTCCTTTCCCCTTTTCCCATCTCACCCTCTTCCTCTGGTAGTGGCAATAACATAAAACATTACTACCTCCTTCTCGGATAACTGGCATTCTTGGTGAGGAGATCTGTTTCTTTTCAATGTTATACATAAAAACTTTTCTTTGTATTTTACTGATAATAGAGTGGTAGTACTTTTTTTTACTTAGATAATGGAAATAGAAGAGCAGAAGCAAAAGCAGTTGGAGTTACTTGAACAGATTGAACAACAGAAGTTACGATTAGAAACTGATTGCTTCAGGGCTCAGCTGGAAGAAGAAAAAAGGAGAATGCAACAGACTGGGGTAGGATACAGAAAAATCTCATCCCTACATAGATTGTCGGGGGATACGAAAATATGAGCAGTCATAGCGTTCAGGAAAGTAAAATGTATTTCTAATTTTTCTTTGGTAATTTTTTTCTGTATGTGTGTATCTGTATAGATACACTGTAACACTGTGTATCTGTATAGATAGATATAGGTATATGTATATACCTTATATGTATATATAAGCTTATACAAATCTAATGGCTTTCATCTTTCAGTTTCTGGAGGGTGCCAGTGTATGTGACTGATTTATATGTCATGTGTATGTTGAGCTCTTTGACCTGGCACTAAAGGAGAATGGTAGATCACTTCATTTCTTTTTCTTTTTTTCTTTTTTTTTTTTTTTTAAGATTATTTATTTATTTATTCATGAGAGACACAGGCAGAGGGAGAAGCAGGTTCCATGCAGGGACCTTACGTGGGACTCAATCCCAGATCTCCAGGATCACGCCCCGGGCTGAAGGCGGCACTAAACCGCTGAGCCACCGGGGCTGCCTGATCACTTCATTTCTGAATAATGGAAGTACCAGTCTTTCTTGTAAAAAAAATAAAGCTATACAAAAGTTTATAATTATAGAACTTCAGTTTGCACAAAATACTTTAGTACTTGTTTCTGGATTTGCCTTTTAATTAGTAGCTTTGTCTTTTAGGTTGGTATTGCTCCAGGACCATGCGCTATAAATTCTGATGAAGAGAATCATAGGCAGATGATTCGTAACTATCAACATCAGCTTTTACAACAAAACAGGTAATTGCTAGGATATAATTTATATGTGATACAGAGTGTGACTGCATCTTCCAGAAATCACTATGAATGTTGTTCCTTTTGCATCATGATAATGGCCAGTCCTAAATTGCTGTTTGTTAATTTTAATGCATAGACACTTGAGAATATAGGGCATTTTTTCCATCAAGAAAGAATAATAGTTTTTTTTTATGTTTGTTTTTGGTAGGTTTCATAGACAATCTGTTGAAACAGCCAGGAAACGATTACTCGAATATCAGACAATGTTAAAAGGAAAGTACCCATCCGTGTTAGCTACTTCATCAATAACTGATTCTCTTATATCAGTATTACCACGGAAACCTGAAAGACCCACTGTTACATCAGAGCATTGGGATCAAGATCAGAGACCCAAGTTGAGTCCTAATAAATATCAACCTATACCATCCTCACAGATCTCCGAATTAGAACCAGATTATTTTCAGGTTCCAAGACAGAGTCTCTTTCCACAAAGACAGGCAGAAACAACAACAGACACATTAATCACTTCAGATGTTTTAGCCAAGCAGTCTTTGGAATCACAGGAACAGCCTAAGCAAAGTACCGTTTCTATAAGTCATTCTGTATTCAGCCAAATGCAGGATAAGTCCCTGCCATCTTCAGAGAGTATTATAGCCCAGCAGGGTAATTTGAAGGCTCTCCAAGAACAGTTAGACCTACAAAAGGAAGTTCTTCAGTCAAGACTGGAAGCCCAGGAACAATTGCTTTTGTACAAACAGAAAGAACTGGAAGGACAGACTGGCCTCTCTATATCCCTTCCAGTAAGATCTCTGGATTCATTTGCTACACTGCCTTCTGCCAGAGCTGAATCAGGGAGAATCCAGGCATCTTCTCCAACCAGGGGTGATACTGCAGTTCCCGCAGGCCATCTTGGGGTCCCACAACTTCCAGATAGGCTTTTGAGTTTTTCACAGCCGGTCTTATCACAGCAAGATAATTTTACATTTCTCCAAGGACAGTTAAATACTCAGAGGGATAGCCTTCAGGCTAGGCGAGAAGCCCAGGAAGTACTACATGTACATAAACAGAGTGAACTGGGTAGAAGAATAGGGTCTGGACAGACTGAACCCCCTTCTCTCCCTTCTCAGGTAGCTCAGCACCTATTTACTTCACTACATTCTGCTGGCACTCATTCTGGAAAGATCCAGGAGCAGTATTCATCCGAGAGTGAGAAGGGACTTCTCTCAAGCCAGTCTGAAAACCAAAAATCTCAGGACGGGTCTTTGAGTTTCCTACAGCACTTCCTACCTTTGCATGATAGTTTGAAGTTGCTCCAAGAACAGCTGACTACACAGAAGGATGCTCTTCAGGCTAGGCATGAACCCAAGACAGAATTGCTTTTGCATAGACAAAGGGATTTTGGAAACGGTAAGTCTGGACAGAGGAGTTCGTTATTTTCACCAGTGGTTGCTCAGCGTTTAGTTGCTTCACAAACTCCTGCTAAAACTGAGCCTAGAAGAATTCAGAACTTTTATTTATCTGAAAAGGAGAGTGTTACTCCCTCCAGTTATCCAGTAACCCCGGCATTTCAGAATGTTTCTCATAGTTTTCCACAGCATAACCTGCCACAGCAAGAAAATTTGACACTTCAAGAACAGTCACACACGCAGAGGGTAATGCTTGGTGAACAAGAAACTCAGGAATTTGTACACAAACAACAACATGAATTAGAAAAAATAATTTCTCCTGAACAGACTGACACCTCTTTATCCCTGTCCCAGGTAGCTGAGTCTGAAAGATGCCAGGAATTTATGTCAGTCAACAGTGATGGTACAGTTCCCTTAAGCCATTTAAAGATCCTGAGATTTCAGGAAAGACTTCTGGGATTTTCACCACATACTCGACCTCTACAAGATAGCTTGGAGGGACACCAAGAATGGCCAGACGGAGTGAAGGCGGCCCTTCATGTTAGCCAGAACACCCAAGGATATATATCTTCGGAACAAACTGACTCCTCATTCGGACCCCAGTTAGGACAGCCTTCATTTACTTCGTTCCCTTCTGCTGAACCTGGTACAACACAGGAACCTCTTTCAACAGAGAGTGATAGTAAAAGCCATCTTCAGGTCCCACAGTTGCAGGATAGGCTTTTGAGGTTATCCCAACTTATCCAGCCTCAACAAGACAATTTGAAGGCACTTGGAGAAAGATTAGCTACACAGAGAGAAGCTATCATTCAATCTAGACAAGAAGCTCAGGAGGAATTACTTTTGCACAAATGGAAGGAAGGAATATCTCCTGAGCAGGTTGGCACCTCTTCCTTCCTACCCTCAGTTGTACAGCATTCATTTGCTTCATTACGTCTTAGTGAATCTGGAAGAATCCAAGAACCTTGTTCAACTAAGAGTGATAATACAGCTTCCTCAAGACATTCTGAGATACCAAGATTACCTGATAGAGGTTTATCACAGCCTGTTTTACCTCAAAGAGATTACCTGATTGCACTCCAACAAGAACACTTGGATCCAAAAGAAAATGCCCTTCTGTGTGGTAAGAATACCCAAAAAGAATTGGTTTTGCCCAGCCAATATAAATTTGAGGAAGAGTTACCTTCTGAGCATTTTATCCAACCTCACCATGATGATTTGAAGGTACTTCAGCAGCAGTTAGAGATACAGAGGAAAACTATTCGATCTAGACAGGAAGTCCAAGAAGAATTAATTATGCAAAGACTAAGTCAATTGGAGAAAAGGGTATCATCTGAGCCGACTGGCTCTTCATCATTATCCCAGGTAGCACTGCCTGTTGCTGACTCTGAAAGAATCCAAAAGCCTCTTGCAGCCAGAAGTAACAATACTGTTCCCTCGAGTCATCCTGAGACCCCAATATCCCAGAATAGACTATCGAGTTTATCACAGACTGTTCTGCCTCAGCAAGATATTTTGACAGCACAATTGGATTTGCAGAGGGAAGTGATACAGTCTAATGAGAAGAGTGGGGAAGAACTGCTGTCAGACAGACAAACACAGTTGACTGAAAGTGAATCTTCTGAGCATCCTATTCCCTCTTTGTTCTTACCCATGGAAAGAGACCATTCATTTATTCCACTGCCTTTTGCTGAAGTTAAATCTAAAAACAATTGTGAATTGTATTCATCTAAGAGTGAACATGCAGCTCCCTCAAGCAATTCTGGGATCCCCAAATTACAAGATAGACTCCTGTGTCTTTCACAACCTGTCTTAACTCAGCAAGATAATATAGAACTTCAGAAGCAGTTGGATCTACAGAAGAAAGTTCTGCAGTATAGCCAGAAAGCCCAAGAAGAATTGCTTGTACAGAGACAAGCAGCACTACAGCAGCAGATACAGAAACATCAAGAGACTTTGAAAGAGTTCTTTAAATCCAGTCAGGTATGTGTTAAATTTAAATACCTAAGAATTAAATAATGGAGGTAACATGACTCAGACAAACTAGATGTTTGTTTTTTTAATATTGAGACTAAGTGGTTTGACCTTAACTGCTTTAATTTTCTACCTTAAATAATGGAAATTAAAATATAAAAATTGGTCTGCCTTACCTTGTGTTTATAAGGTTAATACTTGCTTGAAGCTCAACTGATTTTGAGCAGTAGTTTGACATAGCCAAATGCAAACACCATCGAAAACGTAGATTGTCAAGGCACCTGGGTGGCTCAGTCCATGAAGTGTCTTCCTTTGGCTCAAGTCATGATCCCAGGGACCTGGGGTTGAGCCCCAAAATCGGCTCTCTGCTCAGCAGGGTAGCCTGCTTGTGCATACTCTCTCTCTCCCTCCCTCCCTCTCTCTCTCTCTCTCTCTCTCTCATAAATAAAATCTTAAAAAAAAAAAAACCCACATTATCATTTGAAGTTTTATTATAAGGGGTTGTGAGCTTACCATACCGTAAAATGAAATTGCAAATGACTAGTTAGCAGAATTTCTTTTATGCAAATAGCACATCTTGTGCTTTCTGTTACCACTTGCTTGACGTTTGTATTTGAATCAAAATTAGTCCCATCTTTTTCCTTAAGTAACAGTATCACCCACCTTTTCTGAACAACTGGCATGATTTTAGACTGATGGGCAGTTAGACCTGCTGTTTGTTACTGAATTGATAAGAAGACTCTGGCTCAGTCACATTGACATTCATGGTTTCATTGTAGGGGAGAGGCATATATTCTCCTGAATATGAATGTGTCCATTTTATTTTAAAAGGCCCACTTCCTAAATCTCTGATTTAGTCTAAATAAAATTCTGTAAATCCTTTGGCTTTCAAGAGAAGCTTGAGTTGAACTCAGAGAACTTAAGTTCTAGGGATTTCCTGGTCTTTTTATGGAAAAGTAATGGGGAAAGAAAAGCCGGGGGAAACGGGGTGTACCCAAGTGTAATGTCTTACCAGAAGATACAGTGGAGGCTAAGTTTTCAAGTTTAATTCCTGTGAAAGGTTATACTTTTCAATGGAAGTATCACTTTCAGTATTAGAAGCATTTCTCATTTTTTAATCTCTACAGTTGTAATAGTGTGATTGATGGAACTGTTTATTTGGTTGAGGTTCTAATTTAAGAAGAGCAATACACATCTAATGAATTCTTCACATGATCCTTGTCCTATGCCATCCCCACCCTTAATTGTCCACTTTTTCAGATAAGTAAGCCCACAGTCGAAAATGACATAGAAACTCAGAAGCTCAGAGAGTGGCTTCCTCAACTCCAAGACTTAGCAGAAGGTGATCAGGGAAGCATTAGTCCTGCAAGTAGGAGCAACTCTGGTGATAATCAGCTGCTTTCAGGAGAGAGTGGTGCCAAGCAGAGTGGTAAGATAATTGCATACTATTGTAACTATCCTGATTATTTTTTGCTTTCGCCTCCCACAACTTGCTGCCTGAGGAAAGTTTGTAGTATGTTAACAGATTTGTACTATGCCTAACTTTGTCACTGACTTGATAGGCGAGCTTCTGGACAAAGAACTGGGCAGGAGATCCTCAAAGCCCCCTGTAGCAAAAGTTAAATGTGGATTGGACTTGAACCAACATGAACTTAGTGCTATACCAGAGGTAGAATCACCAGCAAGTGGCAGAACTTCTGTACTAGGTAATATATGGTTTGATAAAATAGGATTTTTTAATAGTTTGTAACTTTTCTACATTTTTTTCACGATGTTAAATTTTTTGTCTTGAAGAAACAGGCTGTGAGTATTCAGGAAAGAAAAAAATGGTTTACATGAATAGTATTTAAACTTTGGACTTAAATGTGACATTAGGTAACTAGTTTCTCATAAATAGTAAAAACCTGTTTCCTGTAGACAAAAGTTCTTCAGTATCCTCTGCTTCTGACACTTTTGCTTCCCTCTACTTCCTTTCATATCTGCTTCCTAAACCTGTTTCTTGGGGCACCTGGGTGGCTCAGTAGGTTAAGCATCTGCCTGGAGTCCCAGGATCCAGCCCCATGTCAGGCTCTCTGCTCAGCAAGGAGCCTGCTTCTCCTACACTCTCTGTAGGCCGCCTATCTGCCCTCCCCAACCATGTTCACATACACACACACACTCTCTCTCTCTCTAATAAATAAAATATTTACAAATAAACCTGTTTCTTTAGGAGGAACTTTGTATTTTGTTTCCTGCTTTTCAACTTGAATACCTTCACTGCTCTTGTATCTTTTATAGGATGATTATGCTTTAAGGATAGCTATAAGCAGGAATATTTCTTCTCTGTACTTCTCCCTGAATGTACTTATCTAGGAAAATTCTTCCCTGCAATCTTTAGTAAATATCTCCATTTGAATTTCATAATTATTTTTAGGTTTCAGACTCAAGTAAATCATCAAATTTATCAAAGCAATTTTTTTAAAGATTTTATGTATTTATTCATGAGAGATACAGAGAGAGAGAGAGAGATAGGCAGAGACACAGGCAGGGGGAGAAGCAGGATCCATGCAGGAGCCCGACATGGGACTTGATCCCAGGTCTCCAGGATCAGGCCCTGGGCTGAAGGCGGCACTAAACCATTGAGCCACCTGGGCTGCCCCAAAGCAAATGTTTTTAAGGGGGAGAATTAGTTTTGTCACTAGAAAGGTATCTAGAAGTGTATTATTAACAGCTGCTTTGGTCTTTCACCATAAAATATTGTGCCTTTGTTTCTGACTGAAAAAATTAAGAAAGGTAGATTCAGAGTAACTCTTAAGAATCAGTCCCCTTTCTTATCTTACGGAGTTTATAATAATTTTATTTATTACTCAGCTTTGATAGCTTTTCTCCTATTTTGCATTTTTTGGCAAACCACAGCTGTATGGGAATTAGTCCTTTCCCTGCTTTAGAATATGCGTTGGGAAATTCTCAGCATTGATTCCTATGATTTATCGAATCATGTTTGAGATTGCAAAAATGTCATCTTGTCTAAAAGGAAAAGCTATATATTCGCTCACCGCCACCACTTTATCCTTGAGCCTTTTTTCAGGGACAAACAATTACATGTAAATCTTGACATTCCCCTTGTCTTTCTCTCTCTGACACCCCATAAAAATCACCAATTCTAAGTTCTCCTTGTTCAGTTCTGGCATCTGCTTGTTGCCACTCCTACCCATTAATGCAGGCTATCATTTCTCTCTCGAGTGGCTACTATAGCTTCCCAAGTCTTCCTGCTTCTAGTCTAGCTGTACTCTAATTTCTCCATGGTACATTCAGAGTAATCTCCCTAATCTCCTTTGCATCTCCCTGTTTGAGACTCTTCATTGGTGTTCTCTTTGATTCGAGGAATAAGTCTGCATTAAGTCTCAGTCTCCGGCTTCACCTTCCAGGCCTTTCATGATCTTAAGAGCGAGGTTCAGTGTCCCTTTTCTGGTGAACATGGCCTGAATGATCAAGTGTCCCTCTCATGAGCCTTTGGAGCTTTTATCCTAGCCCTTATCACACATTGGGTAAAACTTTTAGTCAAAATATTACAGGCAAGTAGTTTTAAAAGACAAACAGTGCTAAAAGGTTATTCCTGCCCCTCCCCACCCATTACCCCTGAACCTTACCAGCCACTTTTCAGTCTTTTATGTGTTTCTTATATTTACCGTAGTGCTTGGCAATGAGTTTTAAAAAATAAAGTTAAATTACCCTCGTGCTAATGTGTAATTATTTTTCACTGCTAAAAAAAATTAGTGTACTATAATACTCTTTCTGTTTTATAAAACTTCTTTTCTATAGTAAATTCTCTCCTTTTTTTATTAGCTTAAAGTTTCTGTTGGATGTTTTCTCACACTAATACTTCTATCACATACCTCTAATAGAAGGTGAGATCACACCAGTTTCTCTGAAACATCTTCCCGTTAAAATTGGGGGACCTATGTCAGTTCTTGGGGAGGTGAAAAAGTCTTTATATATTAAAGCACAGGTATACATAAAAAGATAAACAGTATATCTGTGGTTATTAAAATTTCATAGAGGTAGGAGGCATTTAGACCAAAAATAATGGCTACAGACTTCTTAGGCAGCCATGTTGAAAGGCACTGATCTGTGGCTGGGTGGAGCCTGGTGGCCCAGTCAGTTAAAGCATCTGCCTTCAGCTCAGGTCATGATCCCAGGGTGCTGGGTTGGAGCTCTCTGTTGGGCTCCCTGCTCAGTGGGGAGTCTGCTTCTTGTTCTCCCTCTGCCCTTCCCCCTGCTCATTTTCTCTCCTCTCTCTCAAATAAGTAAAATCTTAAAAAAAAAAAAAGACACGGATCTATATTGATCCTCCCATTTTCTTCTCTAGTTTCTTTTGTTTTTGGTTTTTATTCTGGAAGAATTTCCTCAATTTTTTTCTAACTTATGCATTTTCAATTTGACTATCAAATTGTGTTTTCTAAAAGCTTACTCTTTTCCTGTTTTGGGATTTTTTTTTTTTCTTTTTCTTTTTCATAGCATCCTGCTGTTGTCTCACAGATACAACATATTACCTACCCTAAATATATATTTATATTGTTTGGGTTCCTTTATTTCTCCATTTGTCTGAATTCTTTTGTTCCTTTTTTGTTTCCCATTTTTAAGGAGCATTTCTCTAATGTCTTGCATATTTGAGTGGGATGCTAAAGGTGAATTAGAAATTCTGTAAAGGGCAGGACCTGTTTCCTGCTGAATTTCATTAGGAAAGGGGGTTTCTCATTGGGTACCCTCCATTTCGTATCTGGGATTCTTTTCCTTGAGTCAGTTCACAGTTTAGTTTCTTTAAGAAAAGATCCTCCCAAGCTTGATCCAAGTCTGGCTGTTGCTATGTTGAGGTGCAGACTTGAGAACCCCTGATTTCCTTATGGCATTTTCACTTCCTCCCACCCTTGCTTCCTTTCAGTTCCAAGCCCCCTATTTTCAGAGTGTATTAGGTTCCATTTCTCCAGAGAATAAATAAACCTTTAGTATCCTGTAGGGATGATGTTGAGGGACAGGGACCTTTGGAGATGGGATGGATGTGTTCCACGTACGTATTTCTAAACATTCTCCCTGTTTTCAATTCCCTGTTGCGCACTTTCCTTATGTAATACCTGGTATTTGAATTGCCAAGTTTTTCTGCATTAGCTTCTGTTTTCAATTCCCTGTTGCGCACTTTCCTTATGTAATACCTGGTATTTGAATTGCCAAGTTTTTCTGCATTAGCTTCTGTTTTCAATTCCCTGTTGCGCACTTTCCTTATGTAATACCTGGTATTTGAATTGCCAAGTTTTTCTGATTAGCTTCTGGGGTATCTTCCACTCTCTGGTTTCCTTACTTGTTATTGTTTTTGTATCAAAGTATACCATTCAGAGAGGTGCACAAATCCTAAGTGTTCTATTTCAGTGATTACCACTATAATAGCCATCCCCATGTTGCCACCACTCGGGTCAAGAACTAAAACCTTAGAGAACTCCACAGACATGTCCTCCTAATTCCTGTCTCTCCATTCTCTCAGGATAAACCTCTACCTTGATTTCTTATACCACAGATTAGCTCTGGCTATTTTTTACTTTATTGTGTGAACACATTATACCTTACAGTACTATTAATGGTTAGTGAATTCTCCAGGCATTTTTTTCCTGTGCTTGGTCAATACTGAAGTATTATTTGGTGTTGGAAGTGGGACTATCATTAAAAAGTTAGTAAAATCAAAATGAAATAATTTAAAGGCCTGAGTGAAAGATAAGTGGTTATTATTTTTCTTGCTACATAGATTTTTACCTGTGATCTAAATTGCTATTTTCATTTGAACTAACTCTAGAAACATAAGTGAAAATCTAATGAGTCCATCTTTTCTTCCTCCCAGATAAACCAGATTTTTATCAAGACAGGGACCCCCTCAGGGTCTCAATAAGCCGAGAACAAAGTTTCTTTGACAGCCCACTGGACTGTGCTGCATTTGGTTGTCTTTACCCAATTGCCCAGGAGAACATCTGTGGTGATGACCCCAATGAAGCAGGTGAGAGAAATAGGAAGTAGAACTGCTGTGTGCAAGGAGATGTAGACAAAAGATATTTATTATAGTGTAATTTGTAATAAGAAATGGTGAATAACTCTAGTGATGGTTGGTAATAGAATCATTATAGTATATCTATACTGTGTAGTCCTTTGTTGTTTTTAAATGAAGGGGGTAAAACTGTCTTTATGCATTGAGAATTGTCTGGAATGATAATCACCAAAGGTACAGTACCTTTGTTGGAGTCTGGATTTCACTTTCTCGTTCATATGTTCATGTATTATAGGTTTTTTTGTTTTGGAGTTTTGTTTTGTTTGTTTGTTTTTCCAAAAAGCATGTATTTCTTTACACAAATAGTAGAATGAGGTAAGTGAAGACTAGTAATTTATTTAGAGACTAGTAATTTGGTTTTAAATTATTTTACTAAATAAATGCTAGTAGGAAGTATAGGAGGGTATGAGGTTTTTAGTTGGCAACCTCTACAAATTTTATATTTAATCTATTTGTAACAGTCCATATTTAATACTACTAAATATTATCTTTAAAATATTCTGTGGCATTCTAAATGGCATGCTTTGTGTTTAAAATATTTGGAAAAGAGTTATAAGGGAAAATATGTTAAATCACTTAATCCTGCCTCCCAAGCACAACCAGTATTAATTTTTTAATCTCTTTGAATTTCTGCATGTGTAAAACTGTTTTATATGTGTAATATTGCTTACCCTACAAAGCGTAGTTCTAGTTCATACTGCCGCATTAGTTCCAAGGTATCTTAAGTAGTTATCTTTTCTAACCAGAGTTTTTTATTTTAGCTGTCACTATAGTTCAATAGAATGAGAGATGAGAGAGCCAACATTTTAAAATAAAACTGTTAACTTTCTTTTAGATTTAGCCAATGAATACCTTTATTTCCTTTTTACTCTACCTGTCATTGTCTACTAGCCAAAGGGGATAGGAACATACCTATAGTTGAACAAAGCTGAGTGTTCTGACTTGTTGCAGTGAGGTAGAATGCTTGGGACAGGGAGCTCTGAAGTGTCTTGGTACAGGTATTAGAAGATTTGGGCTTGTATTAGGTGATTTGGGGGAGGCTTCAAGGAGGTGGGGCATTGCTTATGAGTAATGGAACAGGGGCAGTTCCATTACTGGAATTATCCAGGAGATAGGAATAACGGAGTGAACTTTATGAAAGCTATAACTGGTAAAGAAGCAGCCATTACTCTTACCAAAAAAGGCAAGAAAAACACCAAAGTGCAATAAGTGGTTGGTTATGAATGGTAGGAAAAGAAGGAATTTTCCTTCTTTCTAACTTTTGGTGCTTTCTGAAATCCTAATGAGTACATACTGCTTTTATTATAAATTATCATTCTTTGGGTGCCTGGGTGGTACAGTCAGTTAAGCATTCAACTCTTGGGGCAGCCCAGGTGGCTAGTGGTTTAGCACTGCCTTTAGCCCAGGGCGTGATCCTGGAGTCCCAGGATCGAGTCCGAGGTCAGGCTCCCTACATGGAGCCTGCTTCTCCCTCTGCCTGTATCTCTGCCTCTCTCTCTCAACCTCTGTGTGTGTGTGTGTGTGTGTGTGTGTGTGTGTGTGTGTGTGTGTTTGTCTCTCATGAATAAATAAATAAAATCTTTAAAATATATATATATAAAATAAAAAATAAAGCATTCAACTCTTGGTTTGGGCTCAGGTCATGATTTTGGGGTCATGGGATCAAGCCCTGCATTGGACTCCCTGCTTGGAATTCTCTCTCACTTTCTCTTTCTCTCAAATAAATAATCTTTTTTGAAAATTATTATCCTTAATTATATTTGACATATTAAAAATATATAAAAATTAAACTTTCTGTCTCAGTTCAGGCCAGGATAAGGAGATGCTTGGTCATTTTTGTGATAATACTCATCGTTTTGTCTACAATCAGACATGAGTACTGGTAGCCTGATTTCCATCTTGATCCATCATGGTCACAAAATAACCTTTTAGGTATTGGTATTCTGTGAAATTTTCATGTTTAATGGGAGAACACCAAGGACAGGTCAGCTCCTAGCTCTCAGGCTGCTTTTCTCTTTCTTATAATCATCCCTACATTCATATTATCTCTGTATTTAAAAGGAGGGTATCAGCTTTATTACTTCTCTGTTCCCTTCCTTCCTCTTTATTCAGGTCCTCATTACCTCACCTTGATTTCTTAGTAGCTTTATAAAGGTGGTATCACTAAATTCAAGCTCTGTACCCTTTGCTTTTGTAGGAAGGCAGGAAATGGTGCTTTGCTTCTGAAGGAAAGCAGGAAATTCTTCAATATCATAGGAAGATGGCTGTTCAAGGCTTTGCTTTCATGACACTGCTTCCCCTTTTCAGTAATCTCATACTGGTGATACTTGTTTCTCCTTCAGCAACCTCTCCACTGAATTCTGCAACGTTTTAAATAACTCTGACCTTATTCCTTTCTCATTTTTATTTTTCACCTCTTACTCTACCCAAATCCTCCCCCTGGGAGGGTATCTGTTACAGATAACAGTATAGTTATGATTATGCATTGATAAACCCCAGATTAGCTTCTTATCTCCCAACTAGCTTTTGGAATGAACTGCCTAAGAAAAAATAACTACTGTAAAATTGCACCTTATCTTAGTTTCTTTACTGAAAATTTTAGCATGTATAGAAGAAACCAAGTAACAGTTTATTGGTTATATCAGGTCAGAATAATATATTTTTAATGAAAAGAAGATAGTAAAAAAAAAAAGTGTTTAAAAACAAGTTGTACTTATTATAATATTCAGTATTACTTTTATTTCTGCCTCATTATCCATAATATAGATATTATTTTATAAATACAGGTACATGATGTGTGTGTCCTGGGTTATCTTTGAAAAAAACATTTCTTACAAAAACATTTAAAAAACATACTTCTAATGTGTGTGATATCTCTTAATAAAGTCATGGTGATAATGAGACATGTGTTTTTAGTTTATATGTTTGGTGGCACAGTTTTAATTTTATTCTGTCTCAGAGCCACAGATAACTATACACTTTGACCAGCTTTCTTTCTCATAAATGTTGGCTCTTGGAGTAAGGGAAAAATTAACTCAGATACCTGAATTAGTATTAAGTGAGACAAAATAATTTTTATATATTGTGGTTTTTGGTCTTTTTTTATATGCATTTTTCTCAACTTTGAGATCATATTGTATTAATAGAATATTCTTGCTTCACTTAATAGCAAAAGCATTTCCCATCATACTGGTAATTTTCTATTTGTAGAGTAATAAGTACAGTTTTTCCAGGAAAAAGCATATTGTGCTGACTAGGACATTTTAATGAATAATAAAATGAATGTTTTTGTTTCTTTTTTGGTCTAGGATAAGGCAATTCTACAAAGCAAAATATGAAAGAAAATAGAAATGATACCCTCTGGTGCTAGGAATTTGACTTTTAATAATCTAAACTCTTCCCCCCTCCCTCCAATTTCAGTCAAGGTCAAGGAGACTGTGGCTGAGAATCATGCTGTATTAAGTTATGCTGTGGAGGAAGAACATACATATCTGAGTCCAGCCGTGAAGCCAGATAATGTTAGTAGTGTCTTAATGCGTACTCCATGGTTAGAGCTGTTTGGTTTCATGTTTTAGTTTATAGAAGTTGTGAAATATTGAAGTCTGTGTTCTCTGAGATCTGCTCTTATTGAAGTGGATCAGTGATGAAAATAGCCAAATCTGAGCATCAGAAGACCTTCCAGTCTACCTGATGCATGATCTCTCTAGTTCTGAGAAGCAAAAGTAATTTAGAACAATAAGGGCTTATGTCCGGAGGTGTGTATGTGCGTACGTACGTGCGTGCGTGCGTGCGTGTGTGTGTGTGTGTGTGTGTGTGTGTTTAAAGGTGACCGTGTATAACTGAGGACTTGATGAATGAGATTGGGGGGTGGGGAGGGAATCTGTGTATAGATTTCTGAGCAATGATGAAAAGGTTTTACTACTGATCTTTACAACTATGAAGGTTTCTACACTTGATCTGAGCTCAGAGTTAATCATTACTAACGTCGCTGATTTGGGTTTTTTCTAGCTATTACTTTCTACATTGTGGTGTAACGTTCCTCTTCATTTTTAGGCTGAAACAGAAGAGATTTATCATGAGCCATTATTGTCAATAACTATTTCTACTGGAAGCTTTTTAAGTTATGAGAACACAGATCTGAGCCTTACAGATCCAGGTAATAACATCAGCATGCTTGTAAATAAATTGAAAGGCCAGCATCAGCTGAGGTCAATACAGTGGTGAGCAAACACTGAGAGCTTGTCACAGTATGCTGAAAAGTTGTTTCTTTAAATCTCAGAAATAAACTGTTCATGCCTGAGAGAATAGTGGACAATATGATACTCCGTAAACATGACTGGACGTCACAGGCCTGTAGACCCACAGGGATGCTCTGTGGATCTCCAGCGACATTTTGAAAATTATCTGCTATTGTCACCTTTTCCCATTCAGTGGGAATCTTTCTGAGCAGATTTCTTAGTTCCTCTGATCTCTCATCAGTGTATCTTGGCTCTGCCTCTCTGCCATTGTGTCTCTAAGGAACCTTGTGCCCAGCCATTAAGTATTTTCATTAAACTGAATTTTTAGGGTCATTTTCAGAGCATGTGGACCACAGGGAACAAGAATCTGCCACTGGTAAAGAAAAGGAAACCAATATTTTAAGTTCTGTAGTTCCCTCATCACAAGTTATTTATCAACGGCAGGACTCTGGAGAAGTTCATCAACCTGTGCTGCCTGCATTGGAAAAATTTACATCTGGTAAGACACACATGCAGCAGATGATGGACAAGCACATAAATGAAGCAACTTTGATGACTGAAAAAACAGACCTGTGGGCTAAAATTATTTTGAACAGTACTTTTGTATAACTTTCCATCCTTTTAGTTCTAAAGAGTGTTTGAGCTTCGTGTTTTTATGGACTGTTGCAGCAATTATGACATAGAAAGTGGAAGACAGTTGAGGGCATTTGTGAGAGAGGGGATCTGGAACCAATTAGACTGTACCTGTAGAACCTGTAGAAGAGATGAGAAAATCTTCCTCTACCAGTGCAAACTTAACTCTGACAACCAAGGCAGTATTGCCAATAGAGAATAAGAGTTCACAGGTCAGACCTTGAGGCCCTAGTTTGATCATTGATTAGCTGTGAGACCATGGGCAGGTTACTTACTCCATCTTCTGTTAAAAGGGGGGTGTTGGAGATTAAATGAGATAATACACATGAAGCACAATTCCTGGCCCATTATAACGTCCTATACAGTGAACTTTTCTTCTTTTTTTCTCCTCTGAAATCATTGATCCTAAAATGAAATAAGTAAGAATAACAAAGCTTATAGCAAAGCAGTGATCATATGGCTTCTTCTAATTAATCTCATAAGACTTTGGAGCTAGTAAAAATGGAAACTTTGTCAAAGGTTTTGGTCACTGAGAGCAGCCTCATTTTTTGTATGTGGGGTGTAATGATAGGACTTAATTGAAAGGATCTGCTGGCAGTGAAAATATAGAAGTAATTTTGTTAAATTGCAGTTACCTAAAATTAAATTTTTTCTTTTTTTCTCAAAATTACAACAGTTGACCTTGACTTTCCAGAATTGGAACACACTTTTCCAAATTTGCATCGTCAGCTATTTAAACCCTTAGAACCACATCCAGATTTTGACATATCATCATCATACTCTGGGATTTCTCAAGACAGCAGAGACTTTTACCAGGTATATTAACGTAGATGCTTCATTGCTGTGAATTTCCAAAAATACTTTATCTTTCCTTCTGTTAGAACAGAACAATGGTTCTTAACCTTCACTGCTGATTAGAATCATGTGGAAAGCTTTTAAAACTCCAAATGTCCAGGCTGTGCCCACGCTGTGCCCAGCTGTACCCAGGCCAGTTAAATCAGAGTCTTGGGCAGTCCGAGAAGGTTTAGCACCGCCTTCAGCCCAGGGTGTGATGCTGGAGACCCAAGATCGAGTCCCACGTTGGGCTCCCTGCATGGAGCTTGCTTCTCCCTCTGCCTCTCTCTCTCTCTCTGTCTCTAACGAATAAATAAATAAAATCTTAAAAAAAAAAAAAAATCAAAGTCTCTAGGAGTGCCTAGGTTATCAGGAATTTATTTTAAGCTCCCCAAGCAATTCTAATGTGGAACCAAGATTGAAAACCAGCTGTACTAGAATTTTATCCTATAAGCCATATCTCTAGCGGCTTACAGGCTCATTGTATCTCCGTATACAAGGAGTATAATCCATAAAAGGCTTGAGAACATTTTTATTATTATTAATTTTATGAAATTTAAAGCCTCTTCCTGTGTCAGGCAGCTGATATTCAAACCTGGGTCTTTCTGCTTCCATAGCCTAACATCTCAGGCTGTCATACATAATAGTTCCCACTTTTCAAAAATGATCTCCTCATATTCTAAACTATCTGATTAATTTGCAGTTTGTTTTCTAAATAATAAAATCTATCTATCTATATCTATATATTTTTAAAGATTTATTTGAGAGAGAGCAGGAGCCCAAGGGAAGGGGCAGAGGGAAAGGCATTCCTTGCTGAGCAATGAGTCTGATGCCTTGATCGCAGGACCCCAGGATCATGACCTGAGCTGAAGGTAGACACTTAACCAAATGAGCCACCCACACCCCTAAATAATTTTTTTAAGTCTCTTTCATATTAACTGAAATGGAAGAATTGGGTTTAAATAGCAAATTATTGTGAAAGTTATATGGTTATTAAGGTATCATAGGAACAGGATTATTGACTCAATTGATAATACATAATCCATATTCTCTATTGTTTTTCCATCAGAACTCAGATTCTTCATGTGAAAGCCACTGTGCTGTTCTATCATCCAAAAGTACTGTTTCCTTCACAGCACTGAGGAGAACCAGCCTAAATTCTTCTAATATAAGCTTGAACCAGCAGCCTGATCCTCACTTGGCTCATGCTGCAGCTCAGATTTTTGCTGCAGAAAATACTGAGGGTATGATTAAGTTTATAATCTATTTTCCTTGGAAATTGTGCCTAGCAGCTCCTGGTGTGTCTCTGCTCCTGTCCTCACCCATCTCCAGTGTTATAACTTCTGTTTCTCTGTGTATTCATCTCAATAACAGAAATAATAATGCTGTTTGCATCTTACAGTTCTGAACTTGATAAAATAAAAAGCAAAAGTGCTGCCTCTTGTTACTCAACTTCCTTACCTCAACCCTTATGGTTAAGTTTTAAGTATCCTTCTAAAACTTCTTGTACAAATTTTATATATACACACATATATGTACATAATTTTTCGAAACATGTACATTTTAGTTTAAGTCTATTAAAATCAAAGTTCTTAGGGAAGAATCCTCATCATATCTAATAACCATATTTTCTTTATTAGACTAGGAGAAGATACATGGTGGAAGCGGTAGTTATTTGAAAATCACTGTGCCCATCCTCTTAGTTTTTTATTCATGTATACATACATCAGCTTTCACTCCTCAAATTGTAGGAAGTAATCTTATTTCATTACTTGCAATTTAGTCAACTATCAGAGATTTTATCTGTATCCAGATTTCACATCCTGTAATTATGATTATTTCTTGCAGGATCTGAACAATCTTTTCAACAGCTTCTGCCAGAATTTTCTTCACAGGAGGGGAGTCAGCATGCTGATCTACCAGTTATTTTTAGCATTGAAGCAAGAGATTCTTCCCAAGGCATGGAAAATCACTACTCTGAAATAATGCAAAATAAGAAAAAAAGTGTTCATTTCCAGCCTTCTGTAGGAAATGTGCAGAATTCAGTCTTCAGTTCCTCTGATGAAGTTAATGTATTTCTTCCCTTAAGTCAACAGCATAGCACTCCATGTGGGTCTACCTCTAGTGAGTGCTCAATAAAAACCCAACCAGAAGGCAGAAAAGAAAGACTGGGTTTTGAAGAACTATCAGAAAGAGGGATTGATACAATGTTAGAAAGTCAGGGATTCAGTGGGAGCAAAAATGAAACCCATGAGGTTTTAAATATAAAATCACATGTGGAAGAAATTGATTCTCCCTACAGAACAGTGGAGATGGGAACTTCAGTCCAGGCACCATATTCTATTCAGAATGAAAAATATTTTGAGAACTCAACTGAGGCAGAAACTCCAAAAATCAAAAATCTTTCTCAAGTAGCACAATCAGAGCTTGCTTTAAGTTCTGGATCACTACAGAGCTCTATTCCAGTGTGGGTAAGTGAAATCTGTTGTATGTAAATAAATTCATTTCCAAGAAAGACCTTTGAAACAAAATTCAAGGGAAGTAATAAAGCAACTTGTTAACACTCCTGAGACACTCTTGTAATCATTGGGAATCTCCAACAAAAGGTCTGCTCCCAGTTGACACATCCATCTTCAAGCAGCTTGGCCTGTGCTTCAGCCTCTTTGTACTGCATTGGATTACTGTGCTTGGTTTCAACTAGTCGCCTGAATATGCTTTTTACCTTCTAGTATTGTTTGCCCTTCCACAGATAAACAGAGGATAGAAATTATATTGAGACCAACAAGAGTGACCTCTAGGCCACAGAGGTGGCCTTTTTGCAGTTTTTGTTTAGTAATTAAATTCCCTCTAAAAATGTAGTTTGCAGCAGTGGCCTCTGTGTGGCTGCAGCCCACCAGCTACTGCTCTCATTAGATAGGTTACCCTCACAGGTTCTGCAGAGCCCCACCAATCTGCATTTGTAGTATCTGCATAGCCCTACAGTAAGCATTTGGGCTTATAATAGTTATTCATACAATTAATCATTGCACCTATCCCCAAAGTCTTAATTAAAGGGGAGTGGGGGAGGCACCACCTTGGTCTTCACAGAGACCTTCCTCTGTAACCTGTATTTTTACATTTCTAATGTCTTAAGGCTGTTTTTGGATACGGTTTCCTTTTGAATTTTATTGCACAGGAGACAGAGTCTGGCCATGGTATAATGGAAGAACCAGAGCTTACATTAGTAAGCACCAGTGATATCAGTATTGCGGAAATGGATTTTGCAAACTTAACTCTTGAAGAAAAGGAAGGAAATGAGGCAAAAAGCAATTCTCAGGTAAATTTTATAGCTCCCTTTAATATGAACACACCTTATTTATACAGCAACCTATAGCTGAGAATAAGAAAACAAGTTTTTTCCACATGGCGTTTTTTACATTCTTGCTTGCAGACAGTATCTTTCCCTTATTAGGTGCAAATGCAATCAACTACAAAGTGAACAGGAAAAGGGACAGGCTCTTAAACTGCCCAATAGCACTGTTCTGTGCCACTTAATAATAGTCCTAAAGACATTTATCTTATGATGCTATAGACCTCATCTCATTAGAACTTGGAAGTGTAGGGACTCCTGAATGGATTCAATAAAAGATGAATTTGTTCCAAAAATGTTCTAAGGCAGCAGAGCTCTGGAAGATAGGTTAAGGACCAGAGGGAGATACAGAAGGAGTGCTATTACCTGAAAAATTGAGGATGTTATTTCAAGTTACAAAGCTTTCTAACACTAAAATAGTTTTTAAGTTCTGTTAGATGCAGGTTCCTTATACTTTTCCCACTGTAAGCAAACCATTCCTGGCAGGCTCATCTCATTTCTTAGAAGGTAGTCCTTGAAAGGAATTCTCCAGGAAACTGAATTCTAATTAGTAAGGATTCTGGGTTGTAATAGATGAATCTACTGATTACAGACCTGCAGCTGGGAACTAAAAAAGTTCAAGTCATCACCCAACTATTTGTCTATTAATTTTCCCTCTTACAGAGAAGTCCCTGTGGCAGGACTTGATGCTGGATTAGAAAGAAGAGAATTCACACCTAGTACTTATTTCCACGATAAGTAGAGCAGAATAGCTTTTGGCTAGAGTAGGCTGCTCAGGTAAAGCATCTTAATAATAAAGCCATTTATTAAAAACTTTGCCAGAAAACTCAGTTCTGCAGTTTAGATGTAAGAAACCACACAAAGCAGTGAAGGCAGCAGAACAGGAGCTAAAGTCTGTTGGACATGGGATTAAGAGTAGGCACTCATCTTTCTACCTCCCCCTAAGACCTCATCTTGGTCTACCAAAGGGAACCAGGGGTTCGAAACTATTAAAGGTCTAGAACATATGCTTGTGATTCTGTTCAATGAGGTGAACAGCGCTAAATTCATCTACCATTTTTTTTGCAATTAGGTGAGTACAGCAACCTCAGATTACCCAGACTTATCAGAACACCACGTGGAAGAGCCAGTAATCCTGTGTGCAGGTATGCCTTTGGGAGTTTGAGATGCTTAGTGTTAACAGAGGGGCCAGCGGGAGTTCCCTATTCAGCTCCAGTGTCCACGTTGCCCAATCTTTTTTTAAAACAGAAACCCCTCCAAACATCACAGCTCTTCCTGGGAGCTTACAAGAAGCATTTTTAAAGAGGAAAAAACTATTTATGGAGAGATCCTCCCAGAGACAGAAAGAAATAAAGAATAAATTTTGTGTTTCTGAAAAGTCTCAAATCAAAACAGTTAAGGAGAAACCTATAGGTATGTTCCACACCACCTGCATCAGTTCTCTCATAAGAGAATGTAGCATTGCAATGTTTGCCAAGTCCCTTGTTCTCTGCTCAGGCTCAGCTGTGAGTCGCCTGAAGGGTATGAATAAGATGAAGGTTAGAGTGTCACTTCCTGAAGACAGAAAGAATGCACAAGCCCTCATGCATCAAAGAGCCCTAAGGTAGAGGTGTGTGTGTGTGTATGAATAGTAATTTACATTCCTAAGGTGTGTGTACTAAATTGTGTGAACTTTTTACAGATTATACAGTCAGCTAGCTGAAGTCAAACAGCAAAGGGAAGAGAAAGCAAAGCAAGATGCATATGCCCAAAACAGAGCAAGGGCAAAAGAATTTCATAAGGTGAGCTAGGTCCTCTACAGGTATTTTTCCACATCTAGGGTATACTGCAGCTGTTAACTGCATTTTATTTTTGTTCCTCTACAGAAAACACTAGAGAGACTTCGAGCCAAAAATACATGCTGACTTTCTACTAAAGGTGTAAAGTTCTACTAAAGGTGTAAAGTTTTTTTAAAATTATGTATGGTATAGGCAAAATTATTTAAAATTAATAAATTTTTATTTAAGATATTTGACATGTGATTCCTTCGGCCGCCAATCACCATAGTTCCACCAAAGCCAGAGTGATGATCTTCAAAATAGCACTGAGGACGAAAGTAGACACTGGTTAAGGGAGTCATTTCTTAATTCCACTTGACTAGTCATAGAAGCAACTAAATCCTGTATCTCCTCAGGAAAAAACATAGCACTATTGAGTAACTATTACATCCTATGGAGAACTCCAATATTTGGTCACAGCGTTAAGAGCTCTTGGTTTTAGTCCCACAAGCCCTCTTTGAAATGACCTACTACAAGTTATTTTTTCAAATGTGCACATACCTTTTAAAACAAACTTTTGTTCAATCCACAGCCGTCACTGTCCTATGTAACAGGAACATGCATGATTGTTAACAACAGAAGGATTAAGCAAAAGACATCTGCAAGAGTAGAGATTTAGGCATGCACTGTTCAATAAACTAGCCATGTAGTCAGATGAGAATTTGAAATATAGCTACTACCAAATCACATTATGGCCTGTGTTAATTTATACTGGACAGTGCTGATCTAGGCAGTGGAAACAGAATGGGGTTGATAAAAATGTTCCCAATAGGCTGAATGCTAGCCAACTAGCAAAAGAAGAAAACCTAATGGGAAAATTTTTTTATGGTCATGTCCACAGCAAATGAGAAACTGCATTCTCAAAGCCTTGGTAATGACCATTATATGGTTAAAATACAGAATAAACTTGCCAGAGGTCTTCTTGGATCTCCACTTGAATATGGACATACTTCAAAAACTCCCCACTATGGAAGATTTTAAAGTTTAAATTTTTCAAAATGCAGTTAATTACATACAGGTTCCAAAGTATCCCAAAACTCAGTTCTGTACTAGTTATGTGCTGAAAATTCCACACTAAGAATTACAGTTGGAATAATTGTTTTTAATTCAGTTCATTTAAATATTGGAACAAATTAAGACTATATATATCTACACATCTGCATTCATACCCTGACACAAAACACCCTGTAATAACACCAAAGTAGCTATTCATGGTTCAGTTAACTTTTACATTTAGATGGATGTTCAGAAAGGCTACTTTCATTCAGCCCATTCAGAGCAGTTGAACATTTTGCCTGTCATCATAACATCACAAATCACTGGTAACCATATAAACACTCACTGTGTCCTTTTAATAACATCTGGTTTTTTTTTTTTAAAGTGGTGAGATAATGAACCACTAGAATTAGCTGCTGCAAAATTAAGTAAATAAATGGATTCCAACTCCTATAACAAAGGGCTTTTGAAGGGAAATCTCACCTGTAATCTTTGAGGTCCAACTTCTTTAGAGCCCTAGAAAATTGCAGACGTACAGATTGCTATTTTGGCAAATGACCTAAAATACTGAAAGGTCTCACTTCTACTCTGCCCCATGAGCCCAACAGAATGTTACAGGCCTCATTGTCACCACAGCAATAAACTTGCTGTGATGTAAGCATAACCTGTGTCTCAATGTAGCCACATTAACAATTTCTGGACACCATGAAGGACAGTACCCAGTTCCATCTAGAATGAGGCTTTATAAAAATTCTCAAGCTTATAATCTATACAAAGGCATCTTTATAGAAGTCCTGCTGTTTTCCCAACCAAAAGAAAGCAGCCACTAGAAGCAAGAGATAGAAAACCTTACCCATTTAGGGTCTAAACAGATAAATGATTTTCCTGGTTCTCAAACATCCTAGAAAAAGAGAAGCATTAGTTCCTCTTGAAGAGTACCTCAAAACTGAACGTAATGAAAAATTATAGGAATACTGTTTCAATAAAAATACCAGGTTTAACATGCACGAAGCCAAGAAAACCAACGATGCCAGATACTGAATTTCTATTGCACTGTCTTTTGAACACCCAGCAGGACCTGAGCTGCTAAGTGCAGATACCATGCAGTGCAATCCTGACTAGACTGTTAACTCCTCTACCTCAAGACCGCAATGCTACTACTTGAGAAACTTCAAGTAACTAGTTCTTATAAAGTATTTTGACCTTTATTCCTAATTATCATTCCATCTTATGTGCATCTTAATTTGTTCCTGTTATCTTTCCTATCTTTATATAATGTACATACAGAACTATTAAGTCAAATCACTAGAAGAAATCATGCATTAGAAATCAGGATTACAGTTGCTCAGATTGCTATTAGGCAAAATAAGAAAATCCAATATATCCCTATTTGCAACGTATCCAGATATTCATTATTAGTATGAACCACAAAACTTGTTTAATAAAGATTCAAAGAGAGGGGCATTTTCATATTATTCCCTATACATAAGCAGTCTCTTCAGTTTGTCCAATTCTGTATAAGATCTAGATACTTCTGTTGCATATCAAATTAACTCCTACGTTAACACCAGACTATGCTGTACTCACAACTTGTTATTTTTTTCAGAACTTTTGGATCCTTAATAAACTTCAACAGAAAAAAAAATTTCAACAGAAATTATACGTTCCACCTACCTCTAAACATGAATGAGTTCAAATCATATTCACCCCTACAGATAAAATACCAAATAAAAGATTAAAGACAATTTAAGTTTGATTAAAATCTAAAAATGTTAGTATCCAAATTATTTTTTTTAGCTATAATCAGCTCTGTCAGAATTAAGTTTTAGTTCACGTCTGTATCATTCAGCAGTTGAACAGTTAAATTCATCATGTGAACTGTAATGGTACCCCCAAAGATTACACTGTCCCCAATGAAAACTTACCTAAACTATCACACCCTAGAACTGTACAGATTGTTGGGATACGCCAATACCTAAGATTTAAAAGATGTGATTAGGTCTTTCACAGAGTTTTAACAGATAGATGTCTTGTAGTTCTTTCCCACAGATCTAACATATAGTTCTGTGAATAAAGGAAACCACACATATACTCTATGAGGCGTTTCCAACGATGTAGGTCTACAGAAAAAGCCCCATCGGGATAGACCTCAAACCCTTCACATTTTTTAAAGATTCTACTACAAAAATAACTGATCTGCTGAGTTCGAAATTGTGCAAAAAGCCAAACACCATCCACTGACGACAAATTTAAAGAAATCATTCCATAAACTAATTACATAAGGATTTTTTTTAAATGTTTACAGAAAGGAGTCTGAGTCTGTACTGAGATGAAAACCAAGTACTAAAGGTGAAGTACCAAATAGTTACTATAGAGAACCAGCAAAGGAAAAATATTTCCACATCTTAAAGTCTTGATTTTGCAAATTCTACTATCACCATGTTTTGTCTAGAACATTCCAGATTCTACCAATTTAATCTTCTGCCTTATCTGAGAGCTATAGTTATTTGATATCACTTATTAAAAATACAGGAAAATATTAATGTGGCTGTATTTATGTTTTTCCCATTTAGGAAGTTATTGGAAGATAAATTGAGTGCTTTCTAATTAACCTTTGCATCATTCAGATTTAAGAAATCTTGTGTCCTCTATCATTTCTAACATCACACTATTAAATCCTACACTTTTTAGATGATGCATTAGTTTTATTTTTTTTGATGCATTAGTTTTAAAATAAATGCATAAAACAGGTATCCAGTATTCTGATTTCTATAAACTTAGTTCGTAGACACATTTTCCTGCAAGTAAACTGAAGCTTGCACTTATCACTGTAAAATGTGTGAACCCTAAAATTCATTTTTCTGAAATCATGTTATAAACAGAAATTTAAAACTGGGAAAATGTCTCTTTCAGGAATGAAACCTGTGGAAGGGGGATCCCTGGGTAGCTCAGCGGTTTAGCACCTGCTTTAAGCCCAGAGCGTGATCCTGGAGTCCGGGGATCGAATCCCACATCAGGCTCCCTGCATGGAGCCTGCTTCTCTCTCTGCCTGTGTCTCTCATGAATAAATAAAATCTTTAAAAAAAAAAAAAAAAAAAAACAACTGTGGAGGTTTTAAGTTGTCTGACAAAGTACATTTAAACAAATGCGATACAAAAGCTCACCTAAAGCATAAGACATACCTTTAAGTCCAGACACTGTTTTCAAGTGAAAAGCCTAAAAAAAGAAGGCATCTTTGTTTCATGTCAATGTTAAAATTAGGATACCAATTCAACATAGCTGACATCTCCCTTATATCTATGCCATTAGTAGTTCTACAGCCTAGGAACTACCTTCAGTTTATCAATACCCCCACCATCACTTTAATCTGCTTTAGGGATCTTGTTCCTTCTTATCTGTATCAAAACTCATACCGAGCCATGAGTTCTGGGTTGCAAAAGAGGATTTATTTTTTGCACTTAGTCTAAGTCTTTGTTCACAGCTAAACAAAAACATGTACAAGTGCGATCCTAAAATACCTAGACATTTAGTGGCATAATTTAATTAGCAATATACAGTAGTGATATTAGAGTAGTAGTTGAGATAGTCTAGTTCTTATAAGTGCTTATTACAGTACTATACATTCGACTCTAAAGGTCTCTGTTGTCTGAATAACTGTGATCAAAATGGTCTCAGTCATGCCTGCCTGGCTCAGGTCATGATCCTGGGAGTCCTGGGACTGGACCCTGTGTCAGATTCCCTGCTCAGTAAGGAATCTGCTTCTCCCCACGTTCATGCTCTTACTCTAATAAGTAAAACCTTTAAAAAAAAAAAAGAGAGATAAAAGGCTTTAAGTACTCGGAGGAATCGATGGTTGTGGTTGTTTGTCCATCATTAGTGATTACAATAAAGGTTTTCAGGATTACAGTCTCTAATTTCTTTAATTTGAATGCTCAAATATCCTTCCATTTACAACAGATTGAAAGAAGTCACTGTAAAATTACAAGGTAAGAATTTTTAAAATGCTTACAAGGAATGAGTCTGTATGGAAATAAAGACCAAGTACTAAAGTAGCAAGTAGCTACTACAGAACCACAAAGGAAAAAACTTCCATATCTTAAAGTCTGGATTTTTGCAAACTCTGAAATAAACAAATATAGGCAAAACAGTAAGATCTTCTACTTACTATTTGGTGCTATGCAAGTCTCAATTTTTTCTACATGTATAATTTCACTGTTTTAAAATATTTTTTCTAATAATTCTTTAGTAGGAGTTTCATAAACTTGTTCAGAGATTTTTTTCTCCTTAACCAGGTTCTATCACTACACCAACACAGGTAATTTGCATCTATCACCTTTACTTTCTATGAAAAATTGTTTCCCATTTACCTTAATATTCATATTCCTATCTCTTCCTTTTCAGACCATTCTATCCTCTGTCCCATGTTTTTGGATTTTGATGCTCTCTTTTTAGACGAAGCAGCTTCTTCAGTATATTCCTCTTGTCCTAAATACAGATTCATTTTCTTTGGTATTTCAGAACTTACTATGAATTCATTATTGTCCTGCATAAAAAATATCAGTATGAATTACTAAATTTTACTGCTTTAGTAGTTACACATTAACAACTCTAGGTGACTTAAATCACTTGGTGACTAAGACCTGATGTTAAAAACCTAAATTCAGCTTATTTTTTCATTAGAAAATCCTAATTAGACATCCTAACAGCAAAACTTAACCTATTAACTCATTATCATTAACACTACTGAAAACCCTGTGTTCTCACCAAGTATCCAAATAACCATTTTTATTTTTACATTCCCTGCAACAAATCCATGGCGCCTTTCAAGAACTAAATTCAGACAATAATGGATTAGATTATTCCCATTGAACTGCTATCCTCCAAAAATGAAATGGGACAAAAATGTCACTTACCACCAATTTGATATCACACCCATCATCATTTTCAAGAGTTGTTGCAGCCTCTTCCACTGTTCTGTAACATTAAAATATATCTTCATTCATCTGACAAAATCTTCTAGAACCCAATTAGTAGTATACAGTCCTAATATACGACTGAAACAGCAATACTGGTAAGGAGAATAATTATGTTGTCATGTATATAACATCCCAAAATGGATGGCTCAAGCACCAAGCTCAACTACAACCCACATGGCTTACTGTATGTGCTCACATCACGATTCAAGTACAGACAAATCCCTAACAGTATGGAACAATTAGCATTCAAATTTATTTTTAAAGATTTTATTTATTCATGACACAGAGAGACAGGCACAGACATAGGCCGAGGGAAAAGCAGGCTCCCCACAGGAACCGAATGCGGGGCTCAATCCCCAGACCCCAGGATCAGAATCTGAGCCAAAGGCAGATGCTCAACCAGAGTCACCCAGGTGCGCCAACATTCAAATTTAAAAACAGATTTAATTCAATAAAATCTAGACCAACAAAATATGTCACATGATTAAACTTACTCTGACTCTTCAATAGGAGAGAGAGATCCATCATCATCCAAGTATTTGTATCTACGACTGTCAAAATCTTCCCTTTCTAAATCTTCACCAACATTCATTTGTTTCAAGGATTCCTTGAGATAGTATTCATACTTCAATTTTTCAAGGTAGTTGAAAAATCCTCTTGCCACCGCTTGCTGAATATCAAACAGTTTTAATAGTCTTACAAAATATAAAATTTTCTCTCATGACTCAAGATTACCAAACTCTGTAAGTGATCTTAATTTACTCACTCTTCCATATGTTGGTCACATATACCAGATGCTCGTTGTAAAAGGAATCCACTATCTACCCAGCACATTACCAAATTTATCTAAATTGGTATACCAAGAAAAACTAAGCACAAATCTGGTTTGGGAATTTCTAAAAACATTTTCAATGCAAACAAATCTTTAATGTTCATATAATCATCTTAAAACATAAAAGGCTAGAGAGTATTCTTTGAAATCACCAATTCTAGAGCAAATATTATAAACTATGCAAGCATTTAACTCAAGTACTTCAATTCACTGCTAAGTTATCAGGCAATTCTGTCAAAAATCGAATATTCAGTATAAGATGACCTCTACTAAAGCCAATGCACATGGAAGATATGGGTGGGTTTGACTTAGGTTACTACAGAACACCTGGAATCACTTGAGTTTGAGGGATGTTTATAATGACCTGATGAGACCAAGGGATTTTATATAAACAGCCTTGAGGCACCTCATATATGGGTATATTCACTGAATATACCAGCTAAGAATCCACCCAGAAACCCAGGTGAAGTCTGCGCTAAAGGATGGGTTGGTCTTGAAGCGGCAGATAAGTCACTACAGAATATTATCAAAGTCAGATTCAATTTTTGGCATATCTAAACTCTAAAAGTGGCCAACAAGTCAGATTAGACATTTTAGCTATGTGTATCTACATATAAAATACTGACTCACCTCAAAGCTTAAAATCTTTCTCCATGGTAATGGCTTTTTTACATTCTCAGATTCTAAAAATGGGAACCCAGATCCTTTGTCTTTAACTTGTTTCTTATTTATTTGGGAGCGTCTAGTGGTTTTTCTTCCTTCTGGTCTTCCCCTTGGTCTTTCTTTTGGCTTATATTTCCTCTTTTTACGTTTCTTTTTTTTGAATCTTTCAAAAATAGCTTTTAAAGTCAGTGGTCTTGGTTCAAAAGAGGAGTCACTAGATGAATCCCTTGCTTCAACACCTCCAGAAGAACGAACAAACTTTCTAATAGGGTTTTTTTGCCCCTGTTTTGGTGAGCACGGGACAAACTGAGTCTTAAATAAGCTGCTACCGGAAGAATTATCACTAGGAAAAAAAGGGGAAAATTAATTGCACCCTTTTATATTACCAAATGCTTATTACCATAATGTAGTTTTCTTCCACAGACCAAAAGCAGGAAAACATGTTCAGGATAATTTTTAAAAAGATGGGCTCAGTACTAACTAAGCCAACTCCTTAGTTCTGGTTACTTAAAATAGTAACACCATGTGCCATATGCCATAGCACTTACCAAAAAATGATTTTCCAAGAGACATAATGTTAACTTTAATTTCCAAAGACAGTCTTGTTTACTGCTAGAGCTTGCTTGATATAATGCAAGAGTAGCCTAGCAAATAGATACTGACTTGAAAACAGGAGGAACGCTGATTTGATTTCCCAGTAACTAGCTATTTCCATCATGTATATATTACCTGCTACCACTATTATAATATGCATTATCACAAGTTGATTTTTAAGCAATATTCCCCACTGATGTCCATTTTCCTGTTTGAAGATTAGGAGTGATTTAGTCAAAAAGAGATATCAAATTAGCCCAGAGAATATTCTTCTGTTTCCCTGGGTTAAGAACGTGTCCTATTGTTAACTATAAATAAACTGAAGACCTGTGTAAAACTGAAGACCTTCCTTTTCTTTCCTAATTCTTGAAAAACATCTTTACTGCTTACCCAGTAATACAAAGGTTATTGTCAAATTTAGTCAGTTTTGCAGTAAAAAATCTAGTGGTGGTGGTGAATTTAAAAAAAAAAAAAGGCACTTACCTTTCATTGTCAATTTCTACAGCTGAATTAGATGCCATTACAGGTTGAGAAAATTCGTTACTTATTCTCCCCCAAGTCCTTTCCAAATTGTATTCACCACTTGTTTGCTTCAGAGTTCTGAAAATTCAGTAAATGTAGTCTTTGAACAAATGCCAACAGAATCAGCTAATATCCCAGTAATACAAAATTTAATGTAGTCGTATTATGCCATTTTATGTAAATTAAGGCAAAATTATACACAAAGTCCTTAACATTTTTACACAGGAATTATCATTTTCCAATCAAATTCTAAAATCTGGAAATTGAATTGCTTCCATCTTTCAGTTGTCTTCTAAATCTATCCGGTGGATTAAGATTCCAGAACGATACTGTCATTTCCATAAAAGAGTATTAAACATCTCATAAAACAAAATGTGATTTTACTAACCATGTATGTACAAGTATTCACGTACAATTAATGGCCAAAGGCTGCAGCAGACGTAAACTCCTTGGAATAACTCAAAGCCAGAAGGCAGTGTTGCCTCAGCATACCAGGAAAAATAATCACGATTTACCACCTCAATCCAAAATCCTGGATATCCATTTGTAGCCTCTTCTCATTCACCCTATGCACGATTCATCAATGTCACTGTGCAACCTCTTCCTTGGCATATTACTTTTTAAGTCCTGAATTCTCAAACTTTTCAGTGTAAGGCGCACAGACCACACAATGGTGCCCTATGTTTCCCTTTTCAAAATCTCCTTGGGAGATCTTTAAGAGTAATGGGCAAAAAAAACCCCGAAAGAAAGAAGTCTTGTTTCACTACCGCATCTCCCTTCTAGAGGATGCCGGCGTTCTTCCGTTTTTGTGTTTAGTCTTTAGTATGCTTGAGAAGGACAACTGAGTGATGAAACCCTAGGATAAAATGGCAAAATTTATCTCAAATACGGAAAAACATGAAGGTCATCGCAAATCTTGGAGATTCGCAAACTGTCCGACGGACTCACAGTAATCTTAGGATTGGTTGGTAGTTTTTTAAAATGCAAAGATCTAAGAATTAATGAGATAAATGCTCAAACACGAAATTTAACAAATACTGGGGGCAATGGCACTGATGGTATACTGGAGGTTAGATCTGTCTTCCCATTACAGATCTTCAAGACACATCGCATTATCACAACAGTTTACTCAAAAACCGTTTTCCCGGAAACCGTTCACAAAACATTCCCCACGAGACGCGCCTTCCTATTCCAAGATCCGGCAGGAGGCCACGTGTACCTGTCCGTAGTCCTTACCACCTGCATCCCGACCCTAGGCAGCGCGCCCATCACGGTGCAGGGGTGGGCCCCCACCGTCGGGCCTGCCCTCCGCGGCTCCAGCCCCGGAGCCGCGCCGGGACCCTGCCTAGCTCACCAGGCCCGACGGTCGGGTCTTCCTCCCCACCCAGCCCGGCCAACGGCGTGCGCCTCAATGCCGGCGCAGCACGGCCCCTGCTGCGTAGTCGCGCCTCGCAACCCCGGCCTCGGAGGCCCGCATTCAGCAACCCCCGTCCCGAGCACCCCAACACGCCACGACCGCCTACCTCAGCAACCACGCGGAAGGAAAGGAAGGCCTTCCCCGAGACCCAGCTAATTGTGGGCCCGAAATCTCGCGAGAACAATCGGACGCCGCGAGGATCGTGAAAAATGGGAGGAGACGAGGCCCGGGGCGCCATTTTGGCGTTGCGGGGGCGGGGCGAGTGGCGGGGGGCGGTGCCTGAGCGCCGTCCGGAGGAGGGGGCCCGCTCCGCTGGTCCAAGGGTTCGGGGGCGTGGCCACGCCCGTCTCCGCAGGGACCGGAACACGCGCGGGGCCGAGTCAGCTGGGTGGGTGAGAGCTGCGAGGAGACAGCGACTGAGCTGCTGCCGGGTCTGTCGTCGGCCGAGCCCGCGGGTTTTCGGAGCCTTCGGGCGCGGCGTGCGCGGCGGGGAGTGCGGCGCCGGCCGGGTCTCGCGGTGGCTGCGTCGCCCTCCCTCTAGTGTGCGCTGACTGGACGCCGGCGTCTCTCCGTGGCTCGCCGCACGCCCCCCGCCCCCGGCGCGCCGTGCCCGCTCGCTCGCGCGCTCCCCCCACGCGGCGGCCCGCCTCCAGGGCCGGGCGAGCCTGTCGCGAGCCCCCGGCGGGCGGTGGGCTTTTTTTCCTCTGAGTTTGTGACTCCGTAGTCCCCTGAATGGCTGCCGGGCGTTGAAACGGTTTAAACGAGGTTAGTTTGGGTGGGGTGTTTACCCTTCAGGACTTAAAAAGGAACGAGCTGGTTCGCTGTGTCCGCTCTCAGGCCTCGGGTCAGTGGCAGGCCTGGAAAGCTGCCCCGTCCTGCGTGGCTGGTCTCCCTCCCAGGATTGAACGAACCTTCAAAGTGATCTGGTCTCTTCGCTCAGCGTCCCTCTAAATATTGAAAACATTCCAGGCATAAAGGTCGAGTCCTCGAGGCATCTGCACAGTGTGTGAAACGCTTGGAAGCGCCTGGACCGGGAGCGCATGTCTGACTCCTGCCCTATGTGGGAGCCCGCCTGGCTCTCTTATTTCTGAGCCTCAGTACGAAATGAAAATCCAGGTCCTAAAATAGGTCCCAACCCCTAAAGGTCCTAAAATAAAGCTTCCTCCTTTCTTCTGTAGGATCTCCTTTGACTTGTCATGGTGTTTCAACCAATCGCACTATTAATTTATTATTATGCTATTATTAATAGAAATTTGCTATTTATTTTTTTAAGCTTTTATTTATTTATTCATAGAGACACACAGAGAGAGGCAGAGACACAGGCAGAGGGAGAAGCAGGCTCCATGCAAGGAGCCCGATGTGGGACTCGATCCTCCGTCTCCAGGATCACACCCTGGGCTGCAGGCTGCGCCACCGGGGCTGCCCCATGTATTTTGTTCCTACTAGGACAATAGAAACTGCACAAAACCAACTCATCTCTGCTTTTTTTTTTTTCTTCTTGATGTATTCACGTTCAACCAACACTATGGAATCTCTGGACTTTGAGTCTCACAGAACTCCCACAGATGGTGGGTCCACCAGATTCCTGTGCTTACGGGGTTTCACAAATGCTTTATGTGAATGAGGTAGCAAGGGATAGTGGTGGACATGCACTTTGCCCCCCTGGCCTCTGATCCTGCACATCCTCCCTTATCCTATTTGGTCCTAAAAGTTCAATATAGGAATGCCTGGGTGGCTCAGACTGTTAAGCCTCTGCCTTCTGCTCAGATCATGGTCAGAGTCTTCGGATCAAGCCGTGCATTGGGCTCCCTGCTCCATGGGGGGCCTGCTTCTCCCTCTGCCTCTACCTGCTTGTTCTCTCTGTCAAATTAATAAAGTCTTTTTTTTTTTTAATTCATATATAAAGTTAAGAATTTCAGCGTGGTGACAACAGCATTAAACCAAATGGCATTCTGAGCACATGGCCCTAGGTCATTATGCTACTTGCATACCCCTGAAGCCAGTCCTATCCCAGAGACTTATGAGTCTGATAAATTGTAAATTTTCGATAAGTAATTAAGGCTGCACTGGTGCCCACTAGGAAGGCACTTGGAAGACAGAACCACAGTCTTCAAAGAGATCACAGCCTAGGTGAAAGAAACAAAGTGAATAGATGATAACTCTGAGAGCTCTAAGATGGTACTGTACAAATTCTGTCTTCTAGGAGTTGAAATGTCATTTTATCACAGGCTAACCCACAGATAATAATGTATAATGTGAGGAGTTCTGGATTTAGAGTGGGCTACATTTGGTTTTGAATTATTCCTGCCACTTTAACAGCTGAAGGATCTCAAGTAAATAGTATATTCTCTCTGGCCTATTTCTCTTTTGTAAAAGAAGTATAATATCTATTCAGTGTGAGAGGTTCTGGGAGAATGTAAAAAATGCCTAACATAGTATGGGTTATATAGCGTGCTGTCAGTAGTTACCAGCTTTGTTGCTACAGTTGGTCTACCCATTAGGCATTGTCTATTCAGCTCCACTTATCCATCTGCCTCCCATTTATATTCTTCCATTCTCCAGACCCATCTTCTGGGCCACTGACTCCCAGTAACTGAAGCTGCAGGGTGAATATCCTGTGCCTCCTTACAGCCCAAAGCTGTCCTCCTAGAGCCACTTTTGAGTTTATATTAGAACTTTTTTTTTAAGGTTTTCCTTATATATTTATTACTTACTTGAGAGAGAGAAAGTGAGCTTGAGCAAAGGCAGAGGGAGAAGCAGGCTCCTCACCAAGCAGGGAGCCCGATGCTGAGCTTGATCCCAGGACCCTGGGATCATGACCTGAGCGGAAGACAGACGCTTAACCAACTGAACCACCCAGGTGCCCCATATAGTAGAACCTTTCTAACTCCCTTCTCTCATCACTCCAACTCCAACCTCCTTCCCTCCCTCCTACATAAACACATTTATACACACATTACCACACTGCCTTCTGGGATGTTGGCTTGCCTGAAGGTCTACATTTCCAAACCAGTTCTCCAAATGTAGCCTCCCAGGTTTGGACTTTGTTTCTATTTTCGTGGGGGAAAAACCAAACAAACAAATCTAACCTTTAAAAATGGCAAAGAATTGTATTTAACTTAAACTTGTCTTTATTATTTCTACTAGAAACAGAAATACCTAGAGTGCTTTTATTTTCCTTATTTTATATATATATATATTATATATATATATATATATATATAGTATTGAGCAGATGTTGACATGTTCTTAATTAGTACCTTTTTATAAAGAAAATATGTTAACATTTGGAAAATCTAGGTGAAGAATATGTAAGAATATTTATATGTATTTTCTGTCCATCTGAAACTAATTTCAAAAAAATTAAAATGTTTCATTCCTGAACAGTTATAGATTATTTAACTGAAAGATATACTTGAGATCATTGAAATATGATTATGTAAGACTTGGGACCCATTATCAACATTAGATATTTTATTTGGGAGACTAGATTGTACATATCATGTAATTAAAAGTTGGTATTTGGTGAAGTTCTTACGTAAATGTTAAGTCCTAAATGTATAGGTAGTATGTTTGTGGAGGATGTGTTTAAAATTATCATCAAAACCAGAAAACCAGTTTCTAAGAAACCTGTGAATCTTTGGAAAATTAAAAAAAGCCGGGGGTGGGGGGACTTTCTAAGTGATATTGAAAGACCACCTTTCAGTTGGTAAGTAAGCTTGTATCAGAGACTATTGAAATTAATAATTAACTTTTTTGGGTTAAAATATTTATTTATTTATTTTTGTGTATTTTTTTATTAGAGTTCGATTTGCCAACATATAGTATAACACCCAGTGCTCATCCTGTCAAGTGCCCCCTCAGTGCCCGTCACCGTCACCCCATCCCCCGCCCCCCTACCCTTCCACTACCCCGTGTTCGTTTTTTTATAAATTTATTTATTTATTCATGAGAGACAGAAAGCGGCGGGGAGGGAGGGCAGAGACATAGGCAGAGGGAGAAGCAGGCTCTCTGCAAGAGCCTGATGATCCCAGACTGCAGGATCATGCCCGGAGTCAAAGGTATGCATGCTCAACCTCTGAGCCACCCAGGTGTCCCTAGATTAATAATTAATAAGGTATTCCATTAACAATGTTAATGAGAATCAGAATAATGCTCTTAGAAACACTCTTAAAAAAGTTTTACCTGCAGTTTTTGTTGCAGTTTATTGAGAGTGGGATTCCCTGCCCATCTCACATTATTTTTGTGTGAGGTTTTTTTTTTTTAAGATTTTTTTTTTTTTTTTTTAATTCACGATAGACATAGAGAGGCAGAGACACAGGCAGAGGGAGAATCAGGCTCCATGCAGGGAGCCCAACGCGGGACTAGATCCCTGGACTTCAGGATCCTGCCATGGGCCAAAGGCAGGCCCTAAACCGCTGAGCCACCCAGGGATCCCCCTGAGTTTTGTTTTTTTTTTTCCTTCATTTTATTTACTTCTCTCTGCTTGCATATCCTCTCACCTGAACACTTAAGGTAAGGTACTAATCTCTGTATATATATGTCTACTTATTGTAAAATATGCTTAGCCTATATTTTTGAAACTATAATTGGTTAGGTTATCAGAATAATTGAACATGAAAGCTGCTTAGCAAGAAAGTATATTTATTTATTTGTAAATAAAAGTAATAATTTGAATTTCAATAGCTATTCATTTGTAGAAGTGTGCATTTCTCTTAGTCATTTAAATTTTCTTTTGTAAAATATATAGTCTAAGAAACTTGTTTAAGTGTTAGCCCAAATGTCATATATAGAAGAGAAAACACAAATTATCTATGAGCGAATTATTTGAGTGTCCTATACTACTATCAACAACCATTTAAACAGTTACTTATAAACCCTTAAAACTATCTTCTGCTTCAGGACCTACATTCCTTAGACCAATCATCAGACAACTGCATGTTCAATCCACATATACCACCAAAGAAAATGAATTGTGCCTTCTTGGCTTGACATTTCCTTTTGTCTGTTTGAAGTGTTGACTTTAAAATATCAGTATTAAAAAAGGTTACTTGGGCATTTCTCACTTGGAATATTAAATACAGGAAACACTGGTTGCCTTTCTATGAGGAAAGAAAAGTAAATGCCCTTTTGCCCTTTTTATATAACTAAACTCTCAGTGTTCCTTTCCAGAGACACAACTGTTCATGCATGGTGCACGACCAACTCTTGTGATCACTGACCTGCCATAGCCTTATGTGTATAGTCTTGCACCTAAAGAAGAAAGAAATGGCTTGTGTTGAGTATTCTTTTCATGTGCCAAGTCTTGAGGAGCTTGTCGTAGGTAAATGCAATACTGACTTTAAGTATTTTGAGATTGTTCTAAGGAAAAAATTTAAAAATATAAACATTCTAAGATATGATTTGTGCAATAGTATTTTCAATGCAGAACTCACTTTCCTGAGGCACTTGGGTGGCTTAGTCGGTTAAGCGTCTGCCTTTGGTTCAGGTCAGGATCCCAGGATAGAGCCCTGCTTTGGGCTCCCTGCTCAGTGGGGAGTCTGCTTCTCCCTCTCCCTCTGCCCCTGCTTTTTCTCTCTCTAGCTCATTCTCTCTCACTCAAAAAAAATAAAATCTTTTTTTTAAGAACTCATTTTCCTTTTCCTCTTTGTCCTTTAAAAAAAAAAAAGTTTATTCATTTATTTCAGAGAGAGAGAAAAAGAGAATATGAGCAGGTCTCCACCTGGAAGAGGGAAAGAATCCCAAGCTGACTCTGCCCTAAGTGGCGCTGAGCCTCAGGCACCATCCCATGACCCATGAGATCCTGACCTGAGCCAAAACCAAGATCAGATGCCCAACTGTCAGAGCCACACATGTGCCCCTCTTTGTACTATTTTTGTTGAGAGTCCAAAATTATCCCCCCCTAAAAAAACTAAACTCACCATTTGAAGATTCTTGTTAAGATACCAACTTTAAACTCACCATTTGAAGATTCTTGTTAAGATACCAACTTTACAGAATGAAAATGAATATAGTAATCCAAGAGTTAAGTATATGTGATGCCCAAAAAGTCACACAATTTTAACTTCTTACCAGTCACAGTATTCTTTAAATATATAATCTACTGTGGCATATTAATCATTTTCCTAACCTTACTACTTTTTCCCCTTCTCCTGATATGATAGACTGCCAGTGAACTTGCTTAGATTTCTCTGTGTATATTTTTATGCATTTCCCCTTGTTCAAACAAGAACTTAAGGCAGCTTCACAAAATTAATTAGAGGGGTGATAGATAAGAAAAAGTAAATAAAAATAGGAATATGAAATGAAACCAGGATAGTTTGGGTTAGTACTAACCCAAAACTATGTAGCTCGTCAAAAAGCTAACATTTGTTTGACAACCTTTTGGTTCTATTCTGACGGTAACTATAAAACCCACCCTTTGCAAAGTGCACCCATCCTGACAGTTCATCTGTATGTCTGATAGGTCAAGAAGTGTACTCAGGTTTTGCTTGGTTGTGGCTCTCTTCTTCTGACCTTCCTATTTTTTCTTTAATTTGGATGGCAGCTCAACAATCTGTATTACTAGTATTCTTTGCCTGTATCTCTTTTTTGTCTTTCTGTTTTCCCTGATAAGACAGGACAGCTAGGAATCATTTCTTTGAGGGCCTTTCTACATCTATCTTCTCTTGCGTGTTTATGTTTTATGTTCCTTCTATATGTACAGGACATATTCAGAACAGTAGAAATGGAATCTGAGTTTCTTGGCTTAAAATTTATTTTCAGTTTTACAGAAAATACTATAGCTAGAATTTGGTCTCTTTGTAACTGATAAAAAAAATAGATTTTACTGTATTTCTACATGCTGAAATCTTTATATATTCATAAGTTTACAGTCATCAGTTTAGGGAGGAGAATTTTCCAGGCAACTTGATTTCTGTTTTCCTGTAGATAATGTTTTATATCTTGAATGGGATGTCTACATGGCTAGATTTAGGATGGCTTCATGTTTTGGAATCTGATTCTATAAAACCTAAACTAATGGCTAACTACTCTCAGAGAAATTTTTGTGGAAACTTATCACCCTTAGAAATACATTGCTCTGGGCAGCCCCGGTGGCGCAGCGGTTTGGCGCCGCCTGCAGCCCGGGTTGTGATCCTGGAGACCCCGGGATCAAATCCCATGTCGGGCTCCCTGCATGGAGCCTGCTTCTCCCTCTGCCTGTGTCTCTGCCTCTCTCTCTCTCTCTCTCTCTCTCTCTCTGTGTGTCTATGAATGAATGAATTAATTAATTAATTAAATCTTTAAAAAAAAAAAGAAATACATTGCTCTTAGGGGCTTCTGGGTGGCTCAGTTAAGCATCTAATTCTTGGTTTCTGTTCAGATCATGATCTCAGGGTCATGAGATAGAGATGTTGGCCTCTGCACTGGGTTGGAGCCTGCTTAAGATTCTCTTTCCTCCTCCTCCTCTCTCCATCCAGAAAAGAAAGAAGTTCATTGCTCCTAGATTTATAACTTTGAAATATGTTTGCTTTTTCTGCTTTTTTTTAATTGAGTTATAGCTCCAATAACACAAACTGATCTTAAGTGTACAGCTTGATGAATTTTAACATGTTCATACCCATGTCACTGCCATCCAGATTGAGATATAAAATATTTCCAGCATCCCAGAAGACTCCTGTATTTACTTTTCCAGTCAATATCTCTACCCCAAGAGGTAACACTGTTCTGACTTTTATCACCTTAGATTAGTTGCCTGATTTTGAAGCACATATAAGTGAAGTCATATATATTCTTTTGTGTCTTACTCCTTTTGCTCAATATTTCGTCTTCAAGTTTCAGTGAAGTTGTTACATGTAATTGCTTACTTTCTAACAGTTTATTTTTTTAAAAGATTTATTTATTTATTTATTCATGAGAGACACAGAGAGAGAAGCAGAGACATAGGCAGAGGGAGAAGCAGGCTCTCTCCTGGGAGCCCAGATCCCAAGGATCATGCCCTGAGCCAAAGGCAGCCACTGAGCCACCCAGTTTAAATATATACATTTCTGTAGGTCTTTGGAATTCTCTCCCCAAAAGGGAGGTAATACCCACTTTAGTGTTTATCTTCAGTGGTTTAAATCTCTACAGATTTACAGAGATTTTTATGGAGGTATTGTATGGAGGTATTTGATATAACACGTGATTGTGTGTCTAATGTTGAATTATGTTCATTAAGAAGACCATTTCCCCCTCTCTCTCTCTTTTCTTTTAAAGATTTTATTATATTTATTCATGAGAGAGAGAGATAGAGGCAGAGACACAGGCAGAAGGAGAAGCAGGCACCATGCAGGGAGCCTGATCTGGGGCTTGATCCCAGGTCTCCAGGATTACACCCCAGGCTGAAGGTGGCGCTAAACCGCTGGGCCACAGGGGCTGCCCTCTTTTTTGTTTGTTTGTTTGTTTGTTTTAAAGTAAGCTCTACATTCAACTTGGGGCTTGAACCAAGATAAGGAGTCTCTTGCTCTACCAACTGAGCTAGCTAGGTGCACATCACCCCCACCCCAACATTTATAAATACAAGTTTAGATTGGGAGCATGATACCCAAAATGTTGAGGGAAGATTTGATATATGGTGGCAAATTTTCACCTAATTTTTTTTTTTTTTTTTTAGATTTTATTTATTCATGAGAGACACAGAGAAAGCAGAGACATGGGCAGCATGTCTCCTTCAGGGAGCCCAATGTGGAACTTGATCCTGGAACTCCAGGGCATGGCCTGAGCCCAAGGCAGATGCCCAACCGCTGAGCCACTCAGGTGTCCCTCACCTAATGTTTAATAACCTTTTTCCTTGTCTTTGTCAGTTCTGCAGGAGGGGCTAAAGGGTAACTTTGCTGATGTCCAGGTCTCTGTGGTTGATTGCCCTGATCTGACTAAGGAGCCATTTACCTTTCCTGTAAAAGGTAAACGATTTTTGCAGTTTACTGTTTTTGGTCCTGATCTCTTTCTGAAAACCAATTATAAAAGTAACCTATTCTCCTCACTAAATAACTAATAAATTAGTTAAAATAAAATTAAGAAATCAGAAAACACAGTAGAAGGCAAAAAAGGGTTAATCTTAATTCTTGTCATCCAAAGAGTTTTCTAATAAATAATTTGTAAGCCTCTAAATTGCAACACTAAGGAAGCTATATATGTATGTTTATATATGAATGATTTACTATTTACTATAGTTTATTTACTATATATATATATATATATATAGTTTATTTACTATAGTTTATTTACTAGTATTATCTGATCTCTAACATATTACATAGTATCTGGCTGTTGCTGCCTGACATTCTCTCTCCTTGGTTCTTTTGCCTGTACTTCCTGGGTATCTTTCCTACTTCTATGTTCATTTTTCCTAGATCCCTTTTCTTTCTGGCAGGCTCTGAAATCCTGACATTTTCTAGAATCTTTGCTCAGCCTCTTCTTACTCTACAATCTCTGCATTTTTTTGTATAGTCCGCTGGTTTTAAATTGCTATTTGGCTACAAGAATTTGAAATCTGCACATCTCACCTAGGTCTCTCATTTTCTTAGTTACAGATCAGTAATCCCAGCTGTCCACAGGACATTTCCATCTATATATTGCTCCCTGCAGGGAACCCAATGCAGGACTCGATCCCAGGACTCCGGGATCACGACCTGAGCCAAAGGCAGATGCTTAACCACTGAGCCACCCAGGCACCCCTAAAAGCACAGATTTTTAAAGAAATAGGTCATTATAGACTAATTCTGGAAATTTCATCCTATCCAAACTTTGGCTTCAATTCTAGCCTTGCTCTATTATCAACTTTCTATTGCCTTTATGCTACCAACTATATCAAGCCAGGCTTGGTTATGACAATATTGGAAACACAAGTAATTAGAATAGGATAGGGATCATAACTACTTTCATCTTCCAATCCCTGCTATTTGTAAAACCGAGGGAATGGAGAAGTTACATACTCTTAATAAATTAAATTAGTGTCTCTTGACATTTTTTATACTTAAGTTAGATGTTTGCCTATTTTTAAGATGACTCCTTTTTTTTTAGGCATCTGTGGGAAAACTAGAATTGCAGAAGTAGGAGGTGTGCCTTACTTATTGCCTCTTGTAAATAAAGAAAAAGTAAGTGTACTTTAACTCCTCACATTCACATGAAGATTATAAGAAGTTGGGTTGATTCCTCTTTATATTATTATAAGATCCATTGACCAGTGTGTCAAGGAAGGGTTAGTGGACTCATTCAAAAATAATAAACCAAGAGATTTGGTTAAGTTATTTAAATAATCTGTTTTTTCTTTTTATGTAGGTTTATGATCTAAATAAGATTGCAAAAGAAATCAAGCTTCCTGGAGCTTTTATTCTTGGAGCAGGAGCAGGCCCATTTCAGACTCTTGGGTTCAACGCTGAGGTCCGCATTCATATAATTATTTTATTTTATTGATTTGACATTTGGTTTATCTTTTTTCTTTTATTGCCCTATCAGAAAGTCTGCTTTCTGGATGTATTATAAATGGTCGATGTCATCTTTCTTTACAGATTCAATACTGTGTGATACAGATTTTGACTATAGCATGTGCTCCAACAGTAATGGAGCCCTAACCTCTAATTTCACATTTTCTTAGGGTATGCACTCAGTGTTAAATGAGACCTAATATAGTCTGCTGAGAACCCTGGATTGTGAAAGATTTTAATCCTTACACATCAGAGAATTCCTAGCTTCACTATAGTTCTTTCCTTTTGCTACAAGAGGAGCTTTTGATGAGATGAATGGAATAATTAATGATCTCATCAGTTCCCTCTTTCAGACTAAGTAGTAAGGCCCTACCCCAGTGGTATGATGATTATTTACAAAAGGTACTATCTATTACTCTGTATGTTAGTATGTTTACAACATAAAAAAAAAAAGTTTCTTCACATCTCTTAAATAGAAGAATGAAGGACCTCTTCATTCTGCCCATCCCCTCACCTCTTCTGATGTAACCATTAGTCAATAATCATACAAGTTCTTTTGTAGAAAGATGAATATAATTTACTTAGTGTTCAATATAGAAAAAAAAGTTTAAAATCTAAAGACAGACATTTTAAAGCACAATTTACAATGTTCTAGAAACTGTAAGAAATACTATGAACATTTTATAAGATATTTTTTCGGTTTTTTTGTTGTTTATAAATCTTTAACATCTTGAATCTAAAATTAAATATTTCATACTTCATGTTTTCTTACTAGATTCTGATATAAAATATCTAAAGTCAAGGATAAGGTCCTTTGTTATGTTACTCAGGATACTCTCTTTGCATATTGATGCCAGGGTTGACCAATTTACTTTCTTATTTTACTTTTCAGTTTATGCCAGTTATTCAAATAGGAAGTGAACATAAACCTGCAGTGAATGGAAGTTACTTTGCCCGTATTAACCCTGTGGATGGAGGGTGCCTGCTAGAGAAATACAGTGAGAAATACCATGATTTTGGGTGTGCATTACTGGCTAATCTTTTTGCCAGTGAGGGCCAACCTGGAAAGGTGACTTTTTTTGTTGTTGTTCACAAAACACAGTATTCTTCAAAAGTTCTCAGATAGCTAAAAAAAAAAAAATTGAATTTTTATTGTCACAAATATGGTTTTCTTAATTCAAAACTAGCTAAGTCAAATTTCTTTAACCCAGTTATGAAAGATTACTATAGTACTACAGGCAAGGTGGAAGTCTTATTTAAAACTGAGGTTAGGAATACTTAGTAAGCAATACCTTTTTTTCTGAGGAATAAAAGGTAACAATATTCATGGGGGAGTGAGTCAAACATATGAGCTGTGCAGTTGAAGTAAATAGATAATGCCAGTCCCTAGTTAGTCTATAGGTAGTTTGCTCATTCCTGATGGATCGGATGTTGGTTGATCTAGACTGAAATGGTGGTAGCAAAATATAGCAAGGAGCTTAGGAAACTTCATATTTACTTCCTGTTAGAACACCAAAAGATGATAACAGTGTTAGCAATTGTGAGAACTCAGATTTTTAAATAGAGTAGCTACTTTAGCTACTTTGAGAAATGAGGTAGTGAATTAAAAAGACGTTTAAGGGGTACCTGGGTAGCTCAGTTGGTTAAACATCTGATTCTTGATCTCAGCTCAGGTCTTGATTATATGCTTCACTTTGATAGTTATCCACATAATATTTTGCAGCGTAGAACAATGGTATGCATATTTATATCCTCTCTAGGTCATTGAGGTGAAAGCCAAAAGAAGAACTGGAAAACTTAACTTCGTGACTTGTATGAGACAGACTCTTGAAAAACATTATGGAGATAAACCTGTAGGGATGGGAGGGACTTTCGTAATTGAGAAGGGAAAAGCAAAGACTCACATAATGGTAAGGGCCTTCGTGTCTATCCTTGCATGCGTATGTGGGTATGTGCACATACTTAAGATCTTAGGATTTTTTTTTTTTTAATTTTTATTTATTTATGATAGTCACACAGAGAGAGAACGAGAGAGAGGCAGAGACACAGGCAGAGGGAGGCAGGCTCCATGCAGCGGGAGCCCGACGTGGGATTCGATCCTGAGTCTCCAGGATCGCGCCCTGGGCCAAAGGCAGGCGCCAAACCGCTGCGCCACCCAGGGATCCCAGATCTTAGGATTTATGATAGAATTTAGTAGAATGGAGAATTCTACCCTTAAAGACACCCTGAATACTTTTCTTATGATTATATTACTTTAAAACTTAAATAACAAATGATACTGTAAATCATATTGTGAGATAATGTCTAACTAGGGTCCTTTTTCATGTTAATATATTAGAAGTTTCTTTTCACTGTGTTTTTAAGATCTAGATAGACTTGAATATAAGCCTTAGAAATGGATTATCATTTTTATTGCCAGAATCCCAAACTCCATACATAGACTTTGCTATTAAGATGGTTGTGGTGGGGTGCCTGGTGGCTCAGTCATTTGGATGTCCGACTCTTGTTATCGGCTCAGGTTGTGATCTGAGGGTTGTGAGATCAAGCCCAGCATCAGGCTCTGTGCTGGGTGGAGCCTGTTTGGGATTCTCTCTCTCTCTCCCCCCCCTCTCCCTCTCCCCCTCCCCCTCTCCTCCTCTCCTCCCTCTCTTTCTCACCTTGCACTCAAAAAACAAAACAAACAAACAAAAAAACACGATGGTTTTGGGGAAAGGACTCATTATGAAAATTATAATCTTACAGGCTGATTATACAAGTTTATAAGACATCAAGGATGGAATACTATATGAAGCAAGACCTCTAGGGCATTCAAGTTTTAAAATCATTTTTTGGAGGTGAATAAATGAATAGTATAAAAGTAATTACAACTCAGTTTCCTTTTCATTTTATCAATAAAATCAAAAAAAATGATTTTAATGTTTTTTATCCTGATAATTTGATTTTTTATTGTATTTTTTAAAAGATTTTATTTATTTATTTTAGAGAGAGAAAGTGAGAGACAGTGTGTGTTCATGAGCAGGGGGAGGGGCAGAGGGAGAACGAGAGAGAGAATCCCTAGCAGACTGTGTCCTGAGTGTGGAGCCCAACATGGGGCTCAGTCCTATGACCTGAGATCAGGTCAGATGCTTAACTGACTGAGCCACCCTGATGCCGCATCCTGATAATTCTAAATGGCAAGCCAGCTAATTTTGCAAAGAAAAACACAACATTGTGAAAATACTTAATTTTCCAAATTATTAAAAACAGAATTATAGATAAATCTATTTGTAAATACCAAATAATTATAAGATTTTTTTAAAAATGCAAGTACATAATATTTCATTACTAACCATGGGCATATCTTGTTTTATTGTATTTCACATTATTGCATTCCACAAATACTGCATTTTTTTAATAAATTGAAGGTTTGTGGCAACACTGCATCATATAAGCCTTTTGCCACCAATTTTCCAACAACTTTTGCTCACTTCCTGTCTCTGTATTACATTTTGGTAATTCTTGAATATTTCAAACTTTTCCATTATTATACTTGTTATAGTGGTCTGTGATCAGTGATCTTTGATGTAACTATCATAATTGTTTTGGGGCACCATAAACTGTGTCCATATCAGATGAATAATTTAATGAGTAAATGTTGGTATGTTTTGACAGTTCCACCAACTGGCCATTCCCCTATCTCTCTCCCTCTCCTTGGGCCTCTCTGTTCCCTAAGACACAACAATATTGAAATTAGGCCAGTTAATAATGCTACAATGGCCTCTAAATGTTCAAGGGAGAGGAAGAGTCACACTTCTCTCACTTTAAATTAAAACCTAGAAATTATTAAGTTTAGTGAGGAAGGCATGTCAAAAGTCAAGTAAGGCCAAAAGTTAGACTTCCTGTCCAAATAGTGAAGTTATAAAGACAAAGGAAAAAGTTCTTAAAGGAAAATTAGACATGTTAGTCCAGTGAATACCCAAATTATAAGAAAGCAAAAACAGCCTTATTGATGATTTGGGTAAAGTTTTAGTGGCCTGAATAGAAGATCAAATTAGCCACAACATTCCCTTAAGCCAAAGCCTAATCCAGAGCAATTCTATGAAGGCTGTAAGAGGTGAGGAAGCTGCAGAAGAAAAGTTCATGGGTTTGAAGGAAAAAGCTCTCTCCCTAACATACAATTGCAAGAGGAAGCAGAGCGTGCTGATGTGGAAGCTGTGACAAGTGATCCAGAGGTCGAGCTAAGATAATTAATGAAGGTGGCTACACTAAACAACAGATTTTCAATGTAGACAAAAGAGCCTGCTATTAGAAAAAGATATCATGTAGGACTTTCACAGGTAAAGAGGAGAAGTTAGTGCCTACCTTCAAAACTTCAAAGGACAGGGTGACTTTCTTGTTAGGGGTTAATGCAGCTGGTATCTTTCAGTTGAAGCCAGTACTCATTTACCATGCTGAAAATCTTAGGGCCCTTAAAAATTATGCTAATTCTACGCTCCTTGTGTTCTATCAATGGACCAACAAAGCCTGGATGGTAGCACATCTGTTTACAACATGGTTTACTGAATATTTTTGGCACGCTGTTGAGACCTACTTCTCAGAAAAAAATATTCCTTTCATGCGCATTGACAATGCACCTGGTCACCCAGGAGCTCTGATGGAGATGTACAATGAGATGAATGTTTTCATGCCCACTAACACAGCATGCATTCTGCAGCCCATGGCTCAAGGAGTAATTTCAACTTTGAAGTCTTATTATTTAAGAAATATATTTCATAAGGTTATAGCTGGCTATATGGCAGCTCAGGGCGAAGTCAATTGAAAACATTCTGGAAAAGGATTCACCATTCTAGATGCTGTTAAGAACATTTGTGATTCATGAGAAGTCAAAATAACAAGTAGAAGTTTGGAAGTTAACTCTCATGGATAACTTTAAGGGGTTCAAGACTTGAGTGGAGGAAGTCATTTCAGATATGGTGGAAACAGTGAGAGAACTAGAATTAGAAGTGGAGCTTGAAGATGGGACTGGATTGCTGCCATCTCATGATAAAACTTTAATGGATGAGGAGTTGTTTCTTATGGATGAGCAAAGAAAGTGGTTTCTTAAGATGAAATCTGCTCCTAGTGAAGATGCTGTGGAGATGATTGAAATGACAACAAGGGATTTAGAATATTATATAAATGTAGTTGCTAAAGCAGCTATAAGGGTTTGAGAGGATTGAATCCAATTTTTTAAGTTCTGCTATGGGTAAAATGCTATCAAACAGCATTGCATGCAACAGAGAAATCATTCATGAAAGGAAGAGTCAATTGGTATGGCCGACTTCACTGTGCCTTATTTTTAGACATTACCAGAGCCATCCCAATTTTCAGCAACCACCACCCTGAGCACCCAGCAGCCATTGACACTGAGGTAAGACCCTCCACCAGCAAAAAGTTTATGATTCACTGAAAGTTCAGATGATTGTTAGCATTCCTTAGCAATAAAGAGTTTTTAAATAAGTTGTGTACTTTTTTTAGACATAATGCTACTGCACACTTAAAAGTCTACAGTATAATGTAAACATCACTTTTACATGCACTAGGAAACCAAAAAAATTGTTTGACTTGCTCTATTACAATATTCACTTTATTGCAATGGTCTGGAACTGAACCTAAAGTATCTCCAAGGTATGCCTGTAGTTACCATAATGTACATTATATCTCTGAAACGTATCGACCTTATAACTGAAAAGTTTTTGTACCCTTTGACCAACACCTCATCTTCCCCAATCTCAGCCCCTGGCAACCATTCTAATCTCTGTTTCTCTAAGTTGGCCTCTTTAGATTACAATAAATGATGTAATGCAGTATTTATCTATGTTTGGTTTATTTCACCTTAGCATAAAGTCCTCCAAGTTCGTCCATGTTGTCACAAACTGTGGGATTTCCTTCCCTTTCAAGCCTGAATGACATGCACACACAATTATATATATATTAAATCACACACAAGGTGTGTGTGTATGTTCTTAAGACTTAGGTCTGATTCATTTTAAGTTACTTTTTGTGTATGTGTGTATATATATATATATATATATATATATATATATAATTTGTATATATATTTTTTGTATATATATATATTATATATAAATTAAGGGTCCAGTTTCATTCTTTTATACATCAGCACCATTTTGAAAAGACTATCCTTTTTCCACTGAATGGGCTTGATACCCTTATTGAAAATTATTTGACTGTCTATGCAAGGGTTTATTTCTGGGATCTCTATTCTATTCCACTGATCTTTATGTCTGTCTTTATGCTAGTGTCACTGTTTTGATTTCTTGTAATCAGTTTGATATCAGGGAGTATTAGACTTTGAAATTCCTTTTTTCCCCAAAAATTGGTTTGGCTCTTTGGGGTCCTGTGTGATTCCATATGAATTTTACAATGGATTCTTCTACTTCTGTAAAAAACTTTATTGAGATTTTGATAGGGATAGTGTTGAATCTTTACATCACTTTTGGTAGTATTAACATCTTAACAATATCACGTTCAACCCATAAACAGGATATTTTCCATTTATTGGAATTTTTATTTTTTAATCTTTTTTTAAAGATTAATTTTAGAGAGTGCACATGTGTGTGCATGCACATGAGCGGGGGCCGGGGGCAAAGGGAGAGAGGGAGAAGCAGACTCCTTGCTGTTCCTCAGGGCTCCTTGTGGCACTCTGCGCAGCCCTCCTTGTGGGGCTCCATGGGGGAAGATCAAGGAGGGGTGTTGATGGGGAGCTGCACGTGGGTTTGAATTCCAGACCCTGAGATCATGACCTGAGCCGAAATCCAGTTGGTTGCCCAATGGACTAAGCCACCCAGGTGCTCCTATTGGAGTCTTTAAATTTCTTTCAGTAATGTTTTGTAGTTTTTGCCTCCTTGATTAAGTTTATTCCTTACTATTTTATTCTTTTTGATGCTTCTGCCGATTTCAAATGCCTTGCTTCTCCCTCCCCCTACCCATCTACCAGTAGTAGTAATGAGATTTAAAATTAGGATGAGGATGTATTTCCAATAAAACTAAGAAGCTATGAAAACTTAAAAGATAGTAATATACCCATTCCTTCATTTATTCATTCATACATTTTAGCTTATACACTTAGTTGGTGATCATTTTGAAAACTAGGATAACTTGTTTTGATTCTAAAAATAACCAAATCTATGGGAAGGCTTAAATTTTTAACTTCATGAAGTTATATAGAATTTAAAATTTTAACTCTCCATAATATTCTATATATTTCAAATGATCTTTTATTGTAGCCTGCAGAATTTTCTTCCTGCCCATTGAACTCTGATGAAGAGGTGAATAAATGGTTGCACTTTTATGAGATGAGAGCTCCTTTGGTTTGTCTGCCAGTTTTTGTCTCCAAAGACCCGGTAAGTTTATGTCCATCTTTTATATTGCAGTATAATAGAGTGATAATGCTTAATTTTTAGGATATTCTTTTAATAAGGTACTTTTTGTGTTCTTATTTAAGAACTAGGGCATTCTCTAGGATTATCTTGAAAGATAAGACAGCAGGTGGCTAACGACCCTATGAGTTAGGGCAGGGTTGATTCTACCTTTGAGCAAATGAAAGTACATGTATTTTAACTAACACCCAAAGTCATGTTATTAAACAGTAGAATCAGGACCAGGATTCATGTCTTCTATCCTATTTGTTGCTTATTATACTATTCATTATATTTTAATACTACATACTAGAAAAAGATGATATAGACTAATTCATAGAAAGTATCTACCAGAATAATGACTAGTCATATTTTTTTATCTAGCAATTACAGATATGTCTAGGACTTTGTTCTTAAATATATGCATAAATATGTAAAATTATTAGTTAAAACGTTAGTCATGATAGCATTAATGTGATAGAATTGGAAATAACCTAAACGTCAGTTGGGAAGTGGTGTGTACATAAAATAGAATGCCATGCAGGTATAAAAGAAAAAGGAAGCTCTTTTATAACCTGATCTCAAGCTATATCGTTAAATGAAAAAAAAAACAATATTTGCACAGTACCTACAAGGTGCTACCATTTGAGTAAAAATGATAAGAGTAAATATTTCTGGAAGGATATAAGAAACTGTTTACATTGGTTGCCTGCAAGGAAAGGGAGTAAGTAGTAAAGGCAGGAGATGGATAGACACATTTTAAGGTGTTAATATCCCTTTCCACCCTTTGAATTTTGAATTAAGTGAATATATTATTTACTTAAAAATAAAATATAAACCATGGTAATATTAATAAAAAGGTCTCCCTCCCCCTTAAATGTATCCTATCCAAAATAATTTGAAAACTGACCAATAGCTTGTCTGTTGTCCTAGGGGTTTGATTTGCGTTTGGAGCACACTCACTGTTTTAGTCATCATGGGGAAGGTGGACACTACCATCAAGATACAACCCCAGACACAGTGGAATATCTTGGATACTTCTTGCCTGCAGAGTTTCTGTATCGCATTGATCAACCAAAAGAGACTCATTTATTTGGGCGAGATTAAATCAAATGAAAGAGAAATAATTCACTAAGGTTAACTTATTACTCACCAATTGATGCTAATATAAAACTCAATAGAAATTATCTCACTACTGAAATTCCATTTTTCTGGCCTTTAACTGGAAGGTATGTTGACATTTATACTCTGTATTATTTCATGGATATATCTTAGAAGTTATTGGGAACAAAGATACATAATGAAAATGTTCTTCGTTTTTATTCTTTAATAACAGCAAAATCAGTTTTATGTTTATACCTTAAATAAAAACATAGGAATTGTGATTATTCCTACCATCTATTGGTAATCACTTACATTATTAAATTTTTCAAATTAGTCTCAAACTCCCAAGTGGATGTTTCTGAGTATTAGAAAAATCAGTGTTGCAAATGTTGATAGTTGTTGAATCTTAGTACTGAACTTAAAAAAATCCACTTCAGAAATCAGAGTATACTCTTTTTCATGGAATAAGGTGGGCAAAGGAAGCAACTTTACCCCTTTTGGTGGGGTTGAATCATACTCAGAAGTTTGCAGTTTGCCTTTCACAAACATTGGCAACTAGGAAGTTAGCCATGATGCCTCCTTTGTTTGGCTTACCAATTGGAAGCATTGTACCATATCAATTATTTGCCAGAAGTAAAGGGAAAAGAAACAGCATCAAAATACAGCACTAAAGTGAGTATACTTTAATTTACAAGTGAGGTTATTGCTAAACATAATCATTGTCCTTTGTAAAGTAAAAAGTTATGTTCTTTTACTGATGGTAATTGTTGAAATTTTCCTGAATATTTGTCTATAATAATCATTAGCCAGAAATCTACTGTCTAATCTTAATCTTGCTAATGCTAACCTTGTGTAGATTTAGTAACAAAATTTAGTTTTAATACTAAACATATACTAAATCTTCAAAAAATGTGTTTTGATTATCTTCTTTGGATATTACCTATAACAAGACCTGTGAATATAAATTCCTAAATGTTATTTTTAAATAAGCCTCAATTTGAAAATAAAAATTTTATATGCACAGTGATGTTTCTTTTTAATATCTTACCTCCAGACAGAAAAAAATATTACTGGTTTAACAAAAGCGTATTGAACACCTCCCCTGCCCACTGGAATGTAAGCTCCCTAAGGGTAAGGGCTTTGTTTACTAGTGTAGTACTAATGCCTTTAACAGTGCCTGGACAAAGTAGAAACTCAACAAATAATTGTTGAATGAATGAGTGTGTAGAAGATAATGCCAGACACTTAACCAGATGCCGGGCTCTATCATTCAGACATTTATATAGTGGGGGGGAAAACTAACAATCAACAAATATATAATATATAATATGACAGGTCATATCAAGTCCTGTGAAGAAAGAGACCCCTGGGTGGCGCAGTGGTTTAGCGCCTGCCTTTGGCCCAGGGCGCGATCCTGGAGACCCGGGATCGAATCCCACGTCGGGCTCCCGGTGCATGGGGCCTGCTTCTCCCTCTGCCTGTGTCTCTGCCTCTCTCTTTCTCTCTCTGTGTGACTATCATAAATAAATAAAAAATTAAAAAAAAAAAAAAGTCCTGTGAAGAAAAAGCACAGGACAGGCTGTAAAGGAGGAGACTCTTTTGTTGTTTCCATCTCACATGAAACAGGATGGACTTACCACCCAAAACTCAATTTGGATGTCAAGATGGATAAAGGCACACACTGCAGGGTGTCTGAAAGGGATTACTGCTCAAATAATGAGGCTTTCTGGGGAAAGCAGGACAGCTCCCAAGTAGGTCCAAAAATGGCTTGAGAAAACAGGGAAAGGAGACTGGTTTGAGGTTTTTATGGTGGTGAAGGATTAGGGCTACGGTTATGGTTCCACATGGAGTGTAAGTTTCCCACAAGTGTCAGAGAAGGAGCAGCTGGCTTATCAGCTTGCTCATCAGAATGGGAAAAAGGAGGAATGAGGCTTAAAAGATGTCCACAAACATAAAAAATGGAATCCGACTCTTTACTACACCTTTTATATTAGGAAGATCAGGAAAAGACTCTGATAAAGAGACATTTTAGCAGAGACCTGAAAGAAATGAAAGTGAGCCATGAAGTTATTTGGAGAAACATCTCTCCTGGCAGATTTAAAAGTGCACAGGCAGGAGGAGATTTAGTATGTTGTTGAAACAAGAAGGAGGTTGTTTTGAACAAAATATGATCACCATCACCTGACTCTGCAGCTAACACCTAGTGCATGCTCTAAGAAGCAGTTTTGTTGATGCTATAGGTATTTACAGTCATATGTTAATGCCATATTCACTTTAAAATTAGAAATGTGATAGGGCTCCTGGCTGGTTTGGTTGGTAGAGCATGTAACTCTTGATCTTGGAGTTGTAAGTTCGAGCCCCATGTTGGGTGTACAGATTACTTGAAAAAATAAAATCTTAAAAAAATATAACAAGTATGCCTAATAACATCAACTATTGGAGGTTCTAGCCAGGAAAAGGAAGCAAGAAATAATTATAACTGAAAAGGAAGAAAAACACAATTTTTTGGCAGAAAACATGACTGATTCTTTGAAAACCCAAGAGAAATTATAGTGAAATTACTAAACTGAATTTAAGAAGATTCCAAAATCTAAATCAATGTATAATAATGAGTTGCATTTCTTCATACCAGTAATAAATTGTTAAAAATGTAAACCTTAAAAAGATATCAATTACAATGTTATCAAAAGTACATAGCAGGGACGCATAACTGCGTAAATAGCTCAGTGGTTGAGCATCTGCCTTTGGCTCAGGGCATGATCCTAGAGTCGCAGGATGGAGTCCCACATCAGGATCGGTGCATGGAGCCTGCTTCTCCCTCTGCCTATGTCTCTGCCTCTGTGTGTGTGTGTGTGTGTGTGTGTGTGTGTGTGTGTGTGTGTGTGTCTTTCATGAATAAACAAAAAAAAATTTTTTTTAAAGTACATAGCAATATTTTCATTTAACAAAGATTATAGGGGCAGCCCCGGTGGCTCAGCGGTTTAGCGCCACCTTCAGCCCAGGGCCTCATCTTGGAGACCCAGGATGGAGTCCTATGTCGGGCTCCCTGCATGGAGCCTGCTTCTCCCTCTGCCTGTGTCTCTGCCTCTCTCTCTGTGTGTCTCTCACGAATAAATAAATAAAATCTTTATTAAAAAAAAAATTATATATAACCATCATCAGAAGCATTTCTTGTCTAATGTATAAATTCAAGTCCACACCAGTCTAATGCCAGTAGGGCTTTTCATAGAAGCAATGTATTCTAAAATAGATGGGATAGCAAAGGGCCAACCAAGATAAAGATTTATCAAGACAATGAGGCCAGGAGTATTTGATAAATAGATATCAAAATTTATAAACTTATTAAAGTAAGAGTGTGGTTTTGGCACAGTGGGGACAATCAAACCAGTAGAATAGAAAATCATTTCCAGTTTCTCTTGAAATCCTTTCATCCACTTTCATCTAATAACTTTATTGATCAGTAATTTTAAAGTTCTTGCCTGCCATCTCCAATGTTTTGAACATCCATGGATATATTCCTGTTGTCTTAGGTTTTGGTTATCAGTCAGTTGCCTGGCTTTTTACATATCTACAACTACTACTACCATTATATTCTTGATATTGTGTGTTCCAGGTACCTTCTGATGGGGCTTCCACCTTTTGTTAGGTAGATAAAATGAGAGACTGATTAACTCAATGTAATCAGAGATTGAGCTGGGTTGGGGTAGGGTTGCATTTCAAGACTCAGTCCACCTCTATTTAGAGCCTGTTAGTCTATGTGTTCTTTGGAGTTTTAGTTGAGCCCCTAGCAGATCTCTGTCTCCTCCGCCCTGAAAGATGGTGAGGGGTTCATTTCTTCCGTTAGGAAGATTTGAGCTCCATGAACCCTCAGAATCTGACAAATGTTTTTCATAGAACACTTAACTTTTAAGCAGGATTTAGTCTCATATATCTGGGTCTGCAGAATATTTCACTGTTTATATCTAGATCTTTAATTCAGCTGGACTTTTTATCTATGGTGTGAGGGGAATGTAACGGGATTATTGCACTAGGCTTTGTTCCTCCCTTTATCCACACCCCTTTCTCTGTAATTCTGCAGTTCCTGCAACTGAAAAGGTTGAGAGTGTTCCTTCTCCCATCCTTGACTTTTAGATTTGGCCATGGTCAAGCATATGTTAGACATGTAAAGCTTCCCTCTTGTACCTTTTGCCATCCCCATAAGAACATACCCTGACCAGACTGCTAGCCCAAGAACAATGAGAAACACATGATACAGAGTTATCTGAATGACCTGTAGCCTTAGATCTTGAAGTAGAATCCACCAGCTGAGCCCAGCCTAAATTCTGATTCTTGGGTGTGTGCCCTAACCCAGATGAGATAGCAGATGCCAGGGCCAAAGTGCAGAAGTATGAGCACCTTAAGAAATACAGTGAAAACACTTAGCACGATGATGAGCTCAAATAGACCCAATGATAAAGATTAATCAAATTTTAAAGTGTTAAAATCTTTTACAAACTTATGCATAAAGAATACAGTGGTTCAAAAAAAAAAAAAAAAGAATACAGTGGTTCTCAGGATCCCTGGGTGGCGCAGCGGTTTGGCGCATGCCTTTGGCCCAGGGCACAATTCTGGAGACCCGGGATCGAATCCCACATCGGGCTCCCGGTGCATGGAGCCTGCTTCTCCCTCTGCCTATGTCTCTGCCTCTCTCTCTCTCTCTGTGTGTGTGTGACTATCATAAAGAAAAAAAAATACAGTGGTTCTCAAAAGTGATTGTGCAAAAGAATTGCTGTTGGGCTTGCCAAAAATAGGTCCCTCTATTGAAAATTCACATTCCCAACACACACACACACACACACACATTGTTTTGGTAGAGGCTGACACCAGCACAATCCTTTTTCCTACTAAATACCTAAAGGAAGTAATTAAAAGCTTAAATATTACATTGGTCAGTATAAAACTTGAAAAGATTCATGATAGGTGTGAGGCCACAGATGGTCAGGAAAGAATTCTTGAGGCACGCCTGGGTGGCTCAGTTGGCTAAGCATCTGACTCCTGATTTTGCTCAGGTCATGGACTCAGGGGCTTGAGATCTAGCCCTGGTGAGAGTCCATGCTCAGCACAGAATCTGCTTAAGATTCTCTCCCTCTCTCTGCCCGTCCCCCTTCACTTGCACACACACACACACTCTCTCTCTCTAAAAAGCAAAAACAAATACTTGAGACATTTTCTGTGCAAAAAGGTGCTTTTGTTATAGCAGGAGGACAGGGCCTGTGGGCAGAAATACCTGCACCTATGCTGTGTGAAGCTGGTGGTTCTAAGCTTAGTGCTCAAGGGGAGGAGGTGTGCAGGGAATATTAGATCATAAATGTCTTCTTCAAGTTTCTACTTGTAAAACTACTTTTGCCAGATTTCCCTGGTGCTTATCAATCAGCTTGATATTAACTATGAGTGAAACGTAAAGGCAGTCAACAGGACCCTTTCAGAATGTAGGAGCCAGCATCTATTTGATGCTCACAGAGCTATGGAGGCTGTTAAGTCAGCGTCCCAGCCTGAAGGTGAAACTTTTTGTTTCTATCTCTCATCAACGATAAATTCTATACGTAATTCCTTAAATTAGAGTTTTGTAATATATAATAACGTATCCTCCTCTGTGAAATTAAGACCAATAACATCCTTTCAGGGACTCGGACTGAAACTATTTCCCTGCTTCCTAATCTTTTAAAGTATGACTTATTCTCAGTTACTCAGGCATGAAATACAAACTACGCCCCTATTACCCGCCAGTGTCTGTTATGCTTGCCGGAGATCGTCGCTGTCCGGGTCACCACTAGCGGGAACTCGTAATAAACCAACTCTGCACTACAATTTTAAGTAGTGATAAGCACGATTTACTGTTTTCCTCGAATTCCGTCCTTATTTTATGACTCTTCAGGCATGTTTCTTTAGCTGTACATCCTCCGATCTCAGCATCCCCAGAGGGACTCATCCGCGGCCTTTTCTCTACTTGGCTTTGGCCTTCCCGGCTTTGCACCCTGCACCCCGCGAGCACACTGGACAGAGAGACGGACAGTACGGACCGGCCAATCCACGCCCTGAGCGTGGGTCCCCGAGGCGCTCCTCCCGCCCCCGCCGCAGGCCACGCCCCCCGCAGGCCCGGAAGTCTTTTCCGCCGCTGCGCGGGGAGAGCCGGAAACGCTCCTCCGGAAGCGGGGAGCGCCGGCCCTGCAGGGCGGGGAGCTCCGGGGCCTTCTGGGAAAGTCGCGAGGCCCTCGGCTTTGTCTCCCGGCGCACCGCGGCGTGGGAATCCGGGGTCCGCGGAGGCGCCTCTGCTCCGCGCCTCGGGCCTCCGCCGCCGCCAGCATGTCTGGGGTCCGCGCCGTGCGCATCAGCATCGAGTCGGCCTGCGAGAAGCAGGTCCAGGAGGTGGGCCTGGATGGCACCGAGACGTACCTGCAGCCGCTGTCCATGTCGCAGAACCTGGCGCGCCTGGCCCAGCGGATCGACTTCAGCCAGGGTTCGGGCTCCGAGGAGGAGGAGGCGGCGGGCGCCGACGGCGACGCGCAGGACTGGGCGGGCGGCGGCTCCAGCGCGGACCAGGACGACGAGGAAGGTGAGGCCCGAGTGTGCGGCCGCTGCGGGCGGCGGCGGGTCCGGGCGCCCGCCCGGGAGGTGCGGGACGTGAGCGAATTCTGGACACACCCGTGCCCGCCCCGGGGGCTTTGTACGGCTGGACAGTTGGGGCGCTGCCCGCCTCTTGATACTCCTGCACGGTTTCTGGAGTTGAGGCCTTGGAGACACCGCCACTGATGGAGTGTCCGGGTCTGTAATGGGGCCCGCTCGGTTAAGAGCCCTGCGGTTCCTGTCGCTGCCCTGCCGCTTAGTGTCGAGGTGCTTTGCTTCCTTCTGCAGTCGGAGGATGCTAACAACACCTACGGAGAAGAGAGGTCTGTATTGAGTGGAATACGAGGCAAGGGCTAACAGGTAGGCGGGGTCGAGCCGGTAGGTCGAGGTTAGCGTTTGGTTTTTATTAGAACATCTGAGGGGCACCTGGGTGGTTCGTGGTTGAGCGTCTGCCTTCGGCTCAGGGCGTGACCCTGGGGTCCTGGGGTCCTGGGGTCCTGGGATCGAGTCCCGCATCAGGCTCCTCGCCCGGAACCTGCTTCTCCCTCTGCCTGTGTCTCTGCCCATTCTCTGTGTCTCTCATGAATAAATAAATTTAAAAAAAAATTTTTTTTAAGGACAACTGAACATTTTGGAAGGATTTTAAGTAGACAGATGATTGTTAAAAAGATTACTGGATTCTACGTAGCAAATGGGTTACAGGGAAAACAAAACAGAAGGGAGGTTGGTTAGCAGAGAATAGTAGAAAAAGTATGAGTGGGGTTTGGATTCTTGTTATGGTCAGGGATTAAAAAATACAATTCTGTGTTTGGGTATGTGCAACAGACCGCCTGTAAGTAGGAATTTAAAGATGGCATTTCGAGCCACTGGTGTTAGGACAGCCGGGGGTCCATTTGGAAGTAAAAAGTAAATACTGTCCCATACTTCACACTCGGATTACCTCCACAAGGATTGAAACACAAATGAAGAAAATAAAAGAAAAATTGGAAGCAAGTTATAGAACTTTGGGAGCAGAAAAGACCTTAAGCAAGATAGGGAGCACAGAAATTATAAAGCCAAAGAGAGATTAATGAGTGACATAACATTTTAAAGTAATAATGGAAAAAGGTGCCACAAAGTAAGAAAATAAATAAGAGACTGGAAAGTTTTTGCAGCATATAGGGCACACAATGGTTGCTATCTCTGACATTCAAAGATTCCCTGCAAACTGGGGGAAAAAAAGACAACTCACTGAAAAATAGCCCAAAGGTATAAACAGCTCACAGAAAAAGACTTCAGATCTTACTAGTAGGGAGAGGCAAATTAAAACATTAAAACACTATTCTCGTGCATAACGTTAGCAGCGACTTAAAAGACCTAGTATCCAGTGTTGGGAATGTGAATTGGAAAAACCTTTTGGAAGATGGCTTAGCAGTTCACGATGTGTCAAAACTGTTAAATGTGCATCTCCTTTGACCCACTAAATCACAGCTAGGAATTTAACCTACAGAAAAAGTTGTACACGCACACAGATGTGTGTTTAGTTGTTTACCACTACTGGGGTTGAAACCAGCATACGTATCCATTACATAGGAATGGTTAAACTTACTGTACATCCATGCTCCAGAATACCAAACAGTGTTGAAAGAATGAAATAGAGCTATATGTGCTGGTGTGGAAGTATCTCTAGGACATAATAATTGGAGAAAAACACAAGTAATAGAAAATGGAAGGAAATATATGTAAGTGCATTGAAAAACATTTGGACATTTATGCCTCAACTGTTACTATTGATTACCTCTGAGGAGGGGAGAGAATTAGGGGTGGGGAATAAGGGAAAACTTTTACTTTTTTCCTCTCTCCCTTTGAACTCTCTATAGTGAGCATGTATTGGTGAAATTTAACAAAATGATTTAAAAGGTTGGAAGGGATGTTAACATTGTTTAATATGTGAATACTGCCATTTATAGGTCATTTTTACTTTTGTACTTTAATGTATTTTGGAAGTTCTATTATTCAAGTTTTAAAAGCTAGACGAAAAAGGTTATTTCAAAGGCTTGCATAAATCTTAAAAAATACTGAAATACCTTCCTATAATGTTGGAATGGAATGTTAGATTTAACCGTGTTTATTTTGCCGTTGTAGGAGTGCTAACTTAAATATTAAGGGAGATTCAAGAAAAGGTGGACGGAATGGGATAAAACAGGAAACTATTTGAAATAAAGTCATTGTTTCTTCTTTCAGTACTTAACATCATTTAAATGAGATTTCTGTCTTCTAGTCAGTGTAACTCATACCTGTGAATTTCTTTTTTTCTTTCTCTTTTTAGGATTGGTGAAATTTCAACCTTCCCTTTGGCCTTGGGACTCAGTGAGGAACAATTTGAGAAGTGCCCTAACAGAGATGTGTGTTCTCTACGATGTCCTCAGTATTGTGAGGGATAAAAAATTTATGACTCTTGATCCCGTCTCTCAGGATGCACTTCCTCCAAAACAGGTATGTGTGGGCTTCAGTTGAATAATGGTACCATTTTATGAAGTCCCAGGACCACCTCTCAGGATGTGTGCCTATTGTCTCCTTTTCCTTTCATGCAAAATTAAGTCCAGATGAAGATTTAAAGACTAAACCGGTTTAAAAAAGCATCTCCTTTATCATTTTATTAATGGCCTTGTGACCCTTGGAAGAGTTAAGTTTCATTAATAATGTAATAAAGTTTTCTAGATTTTTTTAAAGAGATTTATTTATTTGAGAGAGAGAGAGAGCAGGAGCATTGGGAGGAGCAGAGGGAGAGGGACAAGCAGACTCTGCTGAGTGCAGAGCCTGACATGGGGCCTCGATCTCGTGACCCTGAGATCACAACCTGAGCAGAAACTAAGAGCCAGCTGCCCAAGCGACTGAGCCCCAAGGCACCCCTAAAGTTTCCCAGAGCATAACAGATTTTTACGGCCTGGATCCCTGGTCTGTAGCACATTACACAAAAACGTGATGGTAAAATGGCTTTGGAGGCAGACTGACCTGGGTTCAGATCCTGTCTCTGCCCTCACTAGCCCTGGGTCCTTCAACAAGTGATTTTCTCAGAGCCTCGGTTTTCCCCTTCAACCTCTTTTTAGGGCCTGGTTAGAAAAGCTAGGCCAAATTATGGAAGCTACTGAAAGGTAGGTAAAATTGTTGAAGTTTGATGAAGGCCATGTTCGATTTTTGAATATTAGAAGACAAAAGGGAGAATGGATGAATTGGTGAATGAAGAGCCTGAAACTAGGGAGGCCACTTAGGCCAACATCAGCACTTAATCCTGATGCTTAAAACAAGCATCAGGTCAGTGACCAGGTTAGTGGCAAGGAGAGGAAGTAATGGTTGTTTTTACCCATTTGTAAGTGAAGTGAATTGAATATAATGACTCGTGGTAATAGTTTCAGAATCTAGAAATGTTATGCTGAAAGACTTCCTAGAGACCAGTCAGTCTGGTTCCTTTGTTTTACAGAGAGAAAGCTGAGGCCAAGAGAGATGTGTGACGTGTTCAGATGCAGTAAAGCCAGTGGTTAAAGAGCCAAGATGAGAACTCTAACAACACCTGATTCCTAGCCCACAGCCTTTATTACCTTCCTGTGCTCTTCCCACATGGGAGTCTTCAGGAGACTAATATGGTCAGAAGATTACTGTGACATTTTATGAAACTTGGTGATTTTGACTCACACAGTCAGAAGACTTTGTTTTATTAAACTTGGCTTTTTGGAAGTGTATCTGGTTACCACAGTACAGATTCGTGGTGATTATGGATATTTATGTATGTATGTATGTATAACCTATATAGTATGATTTTTCATTAGTTTTTAAAAAATCAGCCTTCGGTGAAGTGCATCAATTTTAATGCTGAAAAAAAAAAATTTTAATGCTGTGTGGCTTTAGTCTTTATTCCAAAGGCACATTAGTAGCTTGTCACAATAGAAAATAATTTTACAACTCTACTCATTGGGGTCACTTATTTATTCCAGAAATCAAGTATTATGTGCCAGGCATTGTTCTAGGGTCTGTAGACATAGTAGGTTTTACCATCATGTGGATGACATTCTAGCAGGGATTACAGACTTCCATGAGAAGTCTGAGTGCCACAAAAGGGTATACACGTGGATGGGGGTGGGCATTCGCACAACTTGACAGGAGAATCCCATCTAAGCTGGGCAGAGTTGGTATAAGTTCTGATCTGTAGTCCAGTGTGGTGTTTGTGGTTTGGCATAAGTTTGAGTGGACCAGAGAAATAGGTTATTAAGGTTGTTATTTTTCAAAAACCAATGTAATCTGCTTTTCTTTAATTTCTCAATTTTCTCTTGAGTAGGTATCTTAAGAGAATGTTGAAATCGCTTAAAATTACAGAACTACACGCTTGTTTTTTACAGAATCCTCAGACACTGCAGTTGATTTCTAAAAAGAAGTCACTCGCTGGAGCAGCGCAGATCCTGCTAAAAGGGGCAGAAAGACTGACCAAATCAGTTACTGAAAACCAAGAAAATAAGCTGCAAAGAGACTTCAACTCTGAGCTTTTGCGATTACGGCAACATTGGAAACTCAGAAAAGTGGGGGATAAAATTCTCGGAGATCTGAGCTACAGAAGTGCAGGTATAGATCACTTTAAAAAACTATGCTTTAAAACTGTAATTTGTCAAAACTATAGGATTGATCGAAATGTTATATATTCTGTAGTATGTTGCTTCTTAGTTACACGTTACATTTTGAAGTTTTAATTTCTGTGCACAAAACTTGGTAAGCTAAAATTACTTTTATTATAGCCTTATATAAATATATTCACATAATTGAACCTAAACTATTTATATAGGTGCCTTTAGGTATAATTAGCAGAATGTTTATTTTTATACAGATTTTTTTCCCCAAATTTTTATTTAGATTCTAGTTAGTTAACATACAGTGCAATATTGGTCTCAGGAGTAGAATTCAGTGATTTCATCACTTACATACAACACCTAGCACTCATCACAACAAATGCCCTCTTTTATCCCCATCACCATTTAGCCCATCCCCCACCCACTTCCCTCATCAGTCCATCAATCCTCCATTCAGAATCTGTTACGGTTTGTTTCTCTTTGTTTCCATCATCCTGTATATTCATCTGTTTTGTTTCTTAAATCCTCATATGAGTGAAATTCTGTGGTATTTGTCTTTCTCTGACCAGCTTATTTTGCTTAACATAATGCACTCTAGTTCCACAAGTGGTTGCAAATGGCAAGATTTCATTCTTTTTGATGGCTGAATAATATTCTATTCACACACACCCACGCGCACACACCTGCACCATATCTTCTTTATCCATTCATTAGTTGGTAGACATTTGGGCTCTCTTCGTAGTTTGGCTATTCTTGATAATGCTGCTATAAACGTCATGGTGCATGTACCTTTTCAAATCTGTATTTTTGTACCCTTTGGGTAAATACCTAGCAGTGCAATTGCTAGATTATAGGGTAGCTCTATTTTTAACTTTTTGAGGAACCTCCATATTGTTTTCCAGACTAGCTGTACCAGTTTTCATTCCCACCAATACTGCAAGAGGGTTCTTTTCTCCACATCTTCACTAACATCTGTTGTTCCCTTTGTTGTTAATTTTAGCCATCCTGACAGGTGTGAGGTGGTATCTCATCATGGCTTTGATTTGCATTTCCGTGATGATAAGTGATGGTGAACATTTTTTCCTGTCACTTCGCCATATGGATGTCTTCTTTGGAAAAATGCCTATTCGTGTCTTTTGCCCATTTCTTAACGGGATTTATTTTTTGTGTGTTGAGTTTGATAAGTTCTTTATAAATTTTGGAAACTAACTTTATCAGATATGTCATTTGCAAGTATCTTCTCATATTACATGGGTTGCCTTCTAGTTTTGTTGATTGTTTCCTTCGTGGTGCAGGAGTTTTTCATCTTGATGAAGTTCCAATAGTTCATTTTTGCTTTTGTTGAAGAGCAGTAATGGTGAGAGTGGACATCCCTGTCTTGTTCCTGATGGTAGTGGAAAATCTCTCAGTTTTTCCCTATTGCAGGTGATAGTAGTTGTGGGTCTTTTGTATATGGCTTTTATGACACTGAGGTATGTTCCATCTATTTCTGAGGGTTTTTATCAAGAATGAATGCCTCATTCTGTCAAATGCTTTTTCTGCATTTTTTTTTAAAGATTTTATTTATTCATGAAAGACAGAGAAAGAGAGGCAGAGACACAGGCAGAGAGAGAAGCAGGCTCCATGCAGGGAGCCTGACGTGGGACTCGATCCCAGGACTCCAAGATCATGCCCTGGGCTGAAGGCAGATGCTTAACCGCTGAGCCACCCGGGCGTCCCTTTTTCTGCATTTTTTAAGAGGATCATATGTTTCTTACCCTTTTTCTAATGTGGTGTATCATTTCAATTGATTTGCAAATATTGAACCACCCCTGCAGCCCAGAATAAATCCCATTTGATCATGGTGAATAATGATACATTTAGCAGAAGGTTTAAAGAATGAGTTTATAGATTTACACACCCAGAACCATACTTGACATTTAGTCTCAATCAGGGGCTTATCTGTAACCCTTAAAAACTAAGCATAAAAGGAAAAAAAGAAACATTTTCATTCTCCCTCATTCTTTTTTCTCCCGTAAGTCATCTAAGCTGTTTTTACATCCTAGGTGAAGAGAGAAGGCTGTGAAAACACTGCCGCCTTTTTTTTTCCATTCAACCAAGGCTGCAGGAATAGATTGTGTTGACATATGCCAAAATTTGATGATCTTGAATTCGCATCTTTTTATATAAATTCTATGTTGTTGATCTGTAATAGGTTTCTAGAGATTATCATGGTAATATCTTGTAAACTGCTAAGGTATATTCAGGAGGAGCTACACTGTAAAAGTTTACAAGTTTCACAGCTCAGTAGAGTAAAAGTTTTGAATGTCAAAGGATGAGGCAAGGAGTCCTGATTGTGATCATTGTGATAACAGTAGTAGAGTGATACTTTAAAAGGACTCATTTGCCAAAGTAAGCCATCATTGTCCCACAGTTAATAGCAGGCAGGTTTAAATCAATACTGAAGCCCCTGTCTCCGCATTGATGTGAATTGAGGAATTCTGAACTTTGACGATAATATCCCACTACAAAGATGAATTCAGATGGCAAACTTTTTTCTTTTTTTAACATTTAATGGGTGGTCTGTAGAAGTAGTGCTTTCTGGCTCTGGACATTTTAAGTTCTTTTCAACAAGTAGTTATATGCAGGTACTTTACCCACTTTCTCTTTATGGGACTATTATGATTATAAAGGATTTGATTACATTCTGTTTTTTGTTTGTTTGTTTGTTTGTTTTTAAAGATTATATTGGGCAGCCCCCGTGGCGCAGCAGTTTGGCGCCGCCTGCGGCCCTGGGTGTGATCCTGGAGATCCAGGATCGAGTCCCGCGTCAGGTTCCCTGCATGGAGCCTGCTTCTCCCTCTGCCTGTGTCTCTTCCTTCCTCTCTCTCTCTCTCTCTCTCTCTCTCTCTCTCTCTCTCTGTGTGTGTCTCAATAAATAAATTAAAAAAAATAAAAATTGTATTTATTCATGAGAGATGCACAGAGAGAGGCAGAGACACAGGCAGAGAAAGAAGCAGGCTCCCCACAGGGAGCCCAATGAGGGACTTGATCCCAGGACCCCGAGATCATGCCCTGGGCTGAAGGCAGGCACTCAACCGCTGAGCCACCTACGCGTCCCTACATTCTGTTTTAATTGCAAGATCTTGAACATCTTCCTATGTTACAAAACAGTAGGTACATATAGCCACCTGCTCTTCACATCATTCAGCAGCCCAGAACAACTTACTCAGGCTTCTGAACTACACAGAAAAGTATCACATAACAATCTAGGAACTAGTTGAAAAAAAGGCGATATTTTGTTCTTCTGGCTGGATTCAGAACACTTCATTTGCAACCTTATTACAGAGGCTTAGCTCCAGAAGTGTTTAATTGCTAAGGCATAAATCTGAGGAAGTACTTTCTAGAAGTACATCCATTTTATCAGTTTTATCGGCCAAATCCCATTAGAATAAAACAGTTTGATGGCCCATGAAGTTCATAGTATAAGTTCATGGTATAATGATACCATTAGTCTTTTTTTTTTTTTTTTTGAGGTTAACAAAACTTTATTTCTGCCTCCTTTCTTCCCTTTGCTTACTCCCCCCACCCCTTTCCCCCAAAACACATTTTTGGTGGGGTTTAATTTATGATTCAGTGATAAAATTTTCAGTGAAATATTATTATACACTTAATGTATGTTAAAATAATGTGTTAACTGGTTCCTGTGTTTAATACCCGATTAGGATCTCTCTTTCCCCATCATGGTACATTTGAAGTAATAAAGAATACAGATATCGATCTGGATAAGAAGATACCTGAAGATTACTGTCCCCTTGATGTTCAAATTCCTAGTGATTTAGAAGGGTCTGCCTATATCAAGGTATTTGTCAAATATTTAAAATACTTAATTTCTTATTACTTAGCCCAGAAGCTAATTTGCTAACACTTTTTCATGTTTTTATTGTCTCATAGGTTTCAATACAAAAACAGGCTCCAGACATAGGTGATCTGGGCACAGTCAACCTCTTCAAACGACCTTTTCCCAAATCCAAACCAGGTGTTGTGGTTATGCTCTATCCTATAGCTTCTGGTTCTGTCTGAGTTTACACTCCCAAGTAAAACTGATGATAAATGTAGAGAGGAAAATAGGTACTTTGGAGTAAGAACATTTGGAAATTTATTATTTATAATCTGTTAACATTAATGGACACCCATGCAGTTTTTGTTTTGTTTTTTTAAGATTGAACATCTTCACTAATTTTCTCTGTGTAAAAAAAAGGAAAATTTTTGTATTTTAGAAAGGATATGCTCTAATGTAGTATTTTCTGAACTTTTCATTATACGAATTCAGATTGTGATTTAAGCCAGTTCTTGCATAATATATTTAGACAATTGATACATCCAAATATTCCCTTTCTTTCAGGTTCCCCACATTGGCAGACAAAATTAGAAGCAGCACAAAATGTTCTCTTGTGTAAAGAAATTTTTGCCCAGCTCTCCCGAGAAGCTGTTCAAATTAAGTCACAGATCCCTCACATTGTGGTGAAAAACCAGATTATCTCTCAACCCTTCCCAAGTAAGAGCAACCAGCCCTTTTGAGTTTATAAGTAGGACTTTGTGGTTTGGGGAACAGGAAAGGGGGTAACTATGTATTTGGCTGTGTAGGGGGAACAGTAAGAGCAAAGAGGTGGCATTCTATCCATAACGGTAGCTCATAAAGCATGCAGAACAAACCACATTGCTAATTCTATTCTGTGTCCTAAATGGTGTGACTCTTGGATTTTGAACAGTATATATTAAACATTTGTACTAGCAGTGCTCTTATTCAGCAACAGTAGTTTCAGGTGTCTATGCTAACATTTGTAGAAGATTTTCAGGGATCTGTCTTACTGTCTAAATGAGATGTCAGTCAGACAGTGATTATTCAGTACCCATAAAATTCCTAACTTTGGAGGCATTGGGATTTTAATTATATTACTCAAGAGCAGTAGTTAGGGGCAACCCCAGTGGCTCAGCGGTTTAATGCCGCCTTCAGCGCAGGGTGTGATTCTGGAGACCCGGGATCGAGTCCCACGTTGGGCTCCCTGCATGGAGCCCGCTTCTCCCTCTGCCTCTCTCTCTCTCTCTCTCTCTCTCTCTCCCTGTCTCATGAATAAATAAATAAAATCTTAAAAAAAAAACAAACAGTAGTTAGCTGTGCATTTGTTTTTTATATAAATTCTGAGACATATCTTCTTGGGTCTTGTCAAAAGAATGGGTTTTTAGAAGTGAAAAATTGCATCCTGGTTTTCATGGCAGCAAGGAAGAGAGTATCTGTCTTCTGAACGTCAGTAAGACCAGATACCAACTCTGTGTTTGTTTTTCTCAAAAACAAAGTTGGGTTTGGTTTTGTTTTTTTAAATTTCAAGGCAAGAAGAAACTAAATATACAGCTTCTGTTCACCTGTCTTTCACTACAGCTGAAGGTGAACAGCCACATTGTAGGTCAATAGAATTTGAAGTGTTAAAATACATAGTAGTTTACTCACAAATAGTCATTTTGGCCTGGAAATGTTAATCATGAAGCCTGATCTTCAGGTTTAGAATAGATCTTTTGAGAATGGACTGTGATTATACTTTATGAAGACAATTTTGTTTTTCCATGTCTTAGGTTATTTGCATCTGTTTTACTCCTTTTTATAAATAGGCTTGCAGTTACTGATTTCTTTGTGCCATTCCTCAAATGATAAGAAATCCCAAAAATCTGCTACTGAGAAGCAAAGTCCAGAGGACCATCTTTATGTCTTAGAGCATAATTTGCATCTACTAATTAGAGAGGTAAAGACAGAAATGTTTCTTTTTGCATTGTGGTAAGACTATTTGGTGCAGTGAATGTGCACAGATCCTTTCTGCAAAGTCCTCATTAGTCTCATGGTAATGACATTCACTGTCTGTGATGTGAGAGATCCTTGCTCAATGCTGGGGGAATACACAGATAATCAGATTTATCAGTCTCTGTCCCCAAGCGTAGCTTGTAGTGGTAGAAATATACCACAAGTTCTATATAGGCGTGTAAAAAAGCATGCAGGGTGCAGAGGGAAGAGTGATTCTGATAGTGTGATGGGGAAGATGTCTTGCCAGAGCCTGTGAATAGGATAGTCGTGTTATTTCAGGATGCATTCTACTTACAGGTTATCTAGTTCTGTGTTTCCAGAGAGCTGGTTCACAGTTTAGGCTAATTTCAAAAGAATCCCCTGAGAAACTTAATAGAAGTGTGTATTCCAGCCTCCCCTGCCTTTAATATATAAGTATTAGTTGTTTTAAAAGTTTTTTTTTTAATTTGTAACTTTATGGTGACCGATATTAGCTAGACTTGTTACAAATCATTTTACAATAAATACTAACACCAAATCATGTTATGTGCCTTAAAGTAATGTAAATTATATGTCAATTATACTTCAATTAAAAATTAATAAAAAATGGCTATTCTTGTTACAGTTTCATAAACAGACCTTGAGTTCCATCATGATGCCCCATCCAGCAAGCGCACCTTTTGGTCACAAGAGAATGAGACTTTCAGGTCCTCAAGCTTTTGATAAAAATGAAATTAATTCACTACAATCCAGTGAAGGGCTTCTGGAAAAAATAATTAAACAAGCAAAGCATATTTTCCTGAGGAGCAGGTAAGGATGAACAAAGTCACTGTTTTTCTTTGAAACTGCAGTCCTTTTTCCTTTATTGTTAAAATCATACATGCTCTTTTTGGCACACAGTAACTTTTTTCTGGGAGAAGGAGGGTGGCTGCAAGGTGAGCGTTTGTAGCTGGGGATGGTCTGTCAGGTTTGGGGAGGACTTAGCTCCAGGGCCCATGTGACTTTTCCAGATGGTTTTTAATGCTGGCTACAGTTTTGTTGTGTTTTTGTTGTTGTTGTTGTTGTTTTAAAGATTTTATTTATTCATGAGAGAGACAGAGGCAGAGACATAGGCAGAGGGAGAAGCAGGCTCCATGCAGAGAGCCTGACGTGGGACTCGATCCCGGGGCTCCAGGATCACATCCTGAACTGAAGGCAGAAACTCAACCGCTGAGCCACCCAGGCGTCCCCTGGGTACAGTTTTGAAAGACACCTGACTAGGAATATGCCCTAGGACTGCTCACCTTTGTCAGTGACCCATCCACCAGATACTTGCTCCTGAACTGATTTTATTTTATTATTATTATTTTTTAATTTTAAATGTTAAGTTTTTATTTTTTATTTTATTTTTTTTTAAAGATTTTATTTATTTATTCTTGAGAGATAGAAGGAGAGACAGAGCCAGAGACACAGGCAGAGACATAGCCAGAGGGAGAAGCAGGCTCCATGCACCGGGAGCCCGACGTGGGATTCGATCCCAGGTCTCCAGGATCGCGCCCTGGGCCAAAGGCAGGCGCCAAACCGCTGCGCCACCCAGGGATCCCTCCTGAACTGATTTTAATCTTCTTTTGCAGTTTCCCAGTTTTTTGGCTGCCCCACATTTCAGTACTCTGGAAGGCACTTTCCTGTGTATTGACTTATCTAGCTCTTGTTCTCTGGCAGAGATGGTGGTAGCCCGTTTTCAATGATGAGAGGTTGAAGTCTACAGACATGTGTAGCTTGCTCAAACAGGCTAACGAGTAGCAAGATCAGGATCTGTGCCCAGGTCTGTGTAGCTCTGAAGCTCATCTCACTTCTGTACACATTTACAAAAGAACTGTGCATGATTGGACCTCAGTGTATCTTTTTCAAAAGCTAGAAGTGCTCTTGATTTTATTATTGGTCCTTGGTGAAGAAGGCTGTTGGTAACTTCATTCAGAATTGTGCTTTGCTAGAACTCCAGACTTTCACGTATGGGCTCACTCTCCTATCGGTGATAGTTTTTGTGGGGTTTTTTTTGTTTTGTTTTTTGTTTTAGTTTTTCCCTGGTAATACAAGTCATGGTTTTAATAGCACATTAGTTTATAGTCTTCAAGTGACAACTTAACTCTGAAGCTTTTAGTAAAATGAATTAGGAAGGCATGTTAGAGAAGACAGCGTGGTGCCTTTGGGATAAAGAATGTGTCTAAGCCAGGGCTTAGTCATTTGCTAACTAACTTCGTTTTCATGTCTGTGGCCCTCCACCTTTTTCTCTTTCAATTAAGAATACAGGAGGCTGGTCTTAGGATCAAGTTAAATAACGTATGTTATGTTCCTTATAAACAATAAAATAGGGCAGGCCTGGGTGGCTCAGCAGTTTAGCGCCTTCAGCCCAGGGTGTGATTCTGGAGACCCAGGATCAAGTCCCACGTCGAGCTCCCTTCATGGAACCTGCTTCTCTCTCGCCTGTGTCTCTGCCTCTCTCTCTCTCTTTCTGTATCTCATGAATAAATAAATAAAATCTTAAAAAAAAAAACAATAAACAATAAAATATATAGGTTACTGTTGTTACTTTCATTTGTGCATTTTAATTATAACCAAAAGGGGCATGAAAGTAGCTGTTTTTAGAACCATTACACATTTCAGAGTATTAGTCACAGTCTTGGAAGCAAAGCTTTTAAAATGTTCCCATTTTCACCCCATTATAAAGATAATGTTCCAGTGTATCAGCTTAATTCGTATAAATACCATGCACAGTAAGACCTACTATTAACATGCTTCTGTGTTTTGATATATGTGCGTTAGAGTGTGTATCTTTAAAAAAAAAAATCTGCAATCATAAAATTTTATAGCCTGCTATCATTTAATCTTGTAAATCTTTTTCATCTTTTGTTAAAATGTTTTTCAGAGATACTTTACTAGCTATGTAATAACTCATTATGTGAATATTCTCTGATTTCTTTACCAATTCTTAATTGCCAGATACTTTATATTTCCAGTTTGTTGAAACATAATACTAAGATGAGCAGTCTCATATACATATCTATGTGCTGTAGGAATATTTTTTTTTCTAGATTTTTTTTTTCATGAGAGAAAGGCAGAGACATAGGCAAAGGGAGAAGCAGGCTCCTGCTGGAGCCTGATGTAAGACTCGATCCCAGGACCCCAGGATCATGACCTGAGGCAAAGTCAGACGCTCAACCACTGAGCCACCCAGGCATCCCCACTGTAGGGATTTTTGAAGCAGTCAAGGAAACAAATCACAGAAAAGGAAGAGAAAGTTAAGGGATCGAAAGAAACCAGTATTAGAGCAGAAGCATAAAAGAACATATCCCAAGCCTGTTTATGTAAGTGCCTTTTGTCCTCAGTGGCTGTTTGCATTTCTTCCTGCTTTTCCTTCTCTTTCCAGTCAAGTGCTAGAATCACGTAACTGGAAACCAAGAACCTCCAATAGTTGGTTGACTTTCATGATTTGTGCTTTGGTGCTGGGCAGTGGCTGTTAATTAGTGTGGATAAGATAAGGAAAGAAGGATTACTGGCTCTAGGGATACACTCCCGCCAGTTTTGTGCCCAGCTCCCAGCTGTATGACCTTAAGGAAATTACTAAGCATTGCTAGACTGAAAAATAGGGATGAAGGTGGTATGTACTCGACAGGGTCATTAATGAGATGAAAATATAGGACTCATCAAAGCACTGATTCCAGTCTTTGGTGCATAAAAAGGACTGGAATCATAACCTGTCATGTGTACATAGCATATTTATCTTTCTTGGAGTATAAGGTTTTTGTTGTGCAGAAACTCTGGCTTCTCAGGAAAAGGGTTTGTCATTCTGCGACTGTAATGGCCCTCAGCTGTGGGCATGTCGCATGTTACTAGGGACCAAGCACTGCCATCTGGGAGTGACTTGCATTCTTTTCAGAGCTGAGATTTGTCCCCTAAGCGTGCCCTTCTGATAAGCTTTCCTGAAAGAAAACAAACTGGAGTTCATAGGAAGGTGAGCACATATTGTAGTGTGGCCCTGAGCATCCTCGTGGTGGGCGCCCCAAGGAGGCTTTCATCGCCTCTGACCTCCTTTGACTTTTCTTTTTTTTTTCTTTAAGGAAAAACTCTTTGCTTTTCAAATGTAGTACTTTTGAAAAGTAGTCCTCTCATTTTCACATAACTATAACACTGATAAGTGGTTTATAAATATTTTATATGGTGACTTTTTAAAAATGTCAACCTCTCTTCTTTAAAAAAGGACTGCTGCGACCATTGACAGCTTAGCAAGTCGCATTGAGGACCCTCAGATACAGGCACACTGGTCGAATATTAACGATGTTTATGAGTCTAGTGTGAAGGTTTTAATCACATCACAAGGTTATGAACAGATATGCAAGTAAGTATCAAAAATAAGTTATTTAAGATGTTTAGTTGCTTTTTATATGTTGATTGCTGAGTGATTTCATTGAGATTTTTGGATTTTATGTGCTATGGTGGCATAACATTTCGGTAAATTGTATTAACTGTAGAGTATAAGAATAAGAGATCAGAATGTCTAGAATAATCTCTGTTAGGTAAATATCACTCGTTTGAGTTGTGGTAAAAATTTTTTTTTTTTTTTACCTGGTCATTGAAGGGGAAGCTGCCACACCTCAGAGTGATCTGCTTTAGATGTTGCCTAGAGGCTGTGGTGGTGAGTCTGGGGTATTTGTGAAGTGAATAGGGCTGTTTAGATTACAGCCTGTATTCCATATATTGGCCTAAAACAGCCTCAGTTTTGTAGATTTTTCATGGTGTGAGGCTATACCTATGTCTAACCTAGTTCATGATTATGCCCTTAAAATGGGATGGAGAGGGAGGTGAAATGACTTTTGACCCCACCATTCACAGAGAAGCATTCTGTTTGATTTACATTCACAAATCACAAGCTGATATACAGAGAACGAATTGTTGGTTGCCAGAGGTGGTGGAGGTGGGGTGAGGGTCAGAGACAGAATGGGTAAAGGTGTTCAAAAAGTACAAACTTCTAGTTATAACATACAAGTTCTGGGATGCAGTGTACAACGCAGTGACTATAGTTGAGAATACTATGTTGTATATTTGAAAGTACCAAAAGAGTAGGTCTTAAAAGTTCTTATCACAAGAAGAAAAGAAAAATGGGGAAGCGTGTGAGGTGATAGGGGTCAACTGAACATACTGTGATGGTCATTTCACAATATATATGATAAATCACAATATATATAAATCATTATGATACTCATGTACCTTAAGCTAATCAATGATATATATCAGTTACATCTCAATAAAACGGGGGGCGGGGCGTGGTAAACAAAGTTAGTAAAATTAGGAAGTAGCCATGAATGGCATTTTTTTGCCTCCACCTGAGCCTCTTGGAAATTTGACAATTGGCATGATACAGTTTTAGTGTCCTTCCCCAGGTCAGTCTGAGAGAACCACTAGCAAACATTTATCAAGGTCCATGAGTACCTGTTATTTTTCAAACTTCAGTGTTTGTTTTAGGCAGACTAACTAGCTGCAGTGGTCTCTCTAGTGAGCAAAACACACCAGAAACAAAATCACTACCCTTAGGTGCAGGGGGGGTATAATACCCTTAAATTGCTCTTTTTTTTTTTTTTAAGATTTTATTTTTTTATTCATGAGAGACACAGAGAGAGGCACAAACATAGGCAGAGGGAGAAGCAGGCTCCCTGCGGGGAGCCTGATGTGGGACTCAATCCCTGGACTCCAGGATCATGCCCTGGGCCAAAGGCAGACGCTCAACCACTGAGCCACTCAGGCATCCCAAATTGTTCTAATATCAAGGCTTTAATTCACTGTTTTTTAAAAATGAAAAATAGTCAATGAGCATGATTTAAAAGATGGGACAAAGAATACACAATGGAAATAAGTCTGGAAAAGATGGTGGGTAAAGGTGGATTATGGTTTTCTTCCCCTATACCTAAAGAAATAATTGGGGTGATTTGCGGCATGGTGGGAGAGTAGCTGTTGAGTAAAATAAAACAAGTTTGGCATGCATTTTAACCGTTACAGCTGGGTGATGGGGCCATTGGCTTTCATTATATTAACTTTCGTGTATACTACTGTTTATATAGAGTCGTATAGTACTATATACTTTGTGTTTTAAAATTTCCATAATAAAATGTTAAGAGAGTGAGCACAAAGGAGTGGAAAAGGAAAGAATCATCAGTTTTGAGTTATTTACATTTAGGACTAAGACCAAACAAATGTGAGATTATGGCTATAGGACCCAGTGGTTCTAAACTTCTGTGAAGAAGAGTTAGTGATAATGTGGTCTTGACAGCATCAGGAGGGAAAGAAAGTCCTAGAACGCCCCTTTCTTCATCTTTTATAGCTGGGGTCAACTTACTCTCCTTAAAGTTGAAAGTAATTCTCTTGGAACTTCTCAGGAGTAATCACATTTCTTTTTTTCTTTTTTTAATTTGAGAGAACATGAGCCATGGGGTGGGGGTGGGGCACAGAAGGGGCAGAGGAGAGGGAGAAGACTAACCCACTGAGTGAGGAGCCTGATGCAGGGCTCTGAGATCATGACCTGATCCAAAGTCAGGCACTTAATGGACTTGAGCCACCCAGGCACCCCCAGAAGCAAGCACTTAAAATATTTTTCTATGCCTTCTTCCAGGAAAGTCTACATTTACAAGCATATATATCCTGCTTTTTTCCTACAATATTGTGTGCTTTAAAACATTGAGACATGATGGTGGTATACTATGTGTTGGCAAATTGAATTTAAATTTAAAAGATGTAAAAAATAAATTAAAAAAAAAATAAAATATTGAGACATAATTCACATAACCAAAAATTCAATATTTTAAAGTATATAGTTGAGGGGTGCCTGGCTGATGTAGTCAGTAGAGCATATGACTTTTTTTTTTTTTTTTTTAAGATTTATTTATTCATGAGAAAACACAGAGAGAGAGAGAGAGGCAGAGACACAGGCAGAGAGAAGCAGGCTCCATGCAAGGAGCCCGATGTGGGACTTAATCCTCGGTCTCCAGGATCATACCCTGGGCTGTAAGCGGCGCTAAACCGCTGTGCCACCGGGGCTGCCCGAGTATATGACTCTTAAACTCTAAATCTCAGGGGCATGAATTCAAGCCCCATGTTAGGTGTGGAGCCTACTTAAAAAAAATTAAAAACATTTTACAGTTCAATGGTTTTGAGTATATTCCTTATGTTATATAACTGTCATCACTATCTAATTCCAGAACATTTCCATTGTCCCAAAAAGAAACCCTATACCTATCAACAGTCATTTCCAATTTGTGTGTGGGGGTGTTTTAGTAGTATTGGTGAATACTACTAAATACTCCTTATCACTATATCAGATTTACTTCATTCTTTAAGCTTTATTGTGTTTCATTATATGTACCATGAGGTTTTTTTTAATATTTTATTTATTTACTCATGAGACACACAGAGAGGGAGAGAGAGAGCACGTGCGAGAGAGAGCCAGAGACACAGGCAGAGGGAGAAGCCTCTGCAGGGAGCCTGACATGGGACTTGATCCCGGGTCTCCAGGATCATGCCCTGGGCCAAAGGCAGGCGCTAAACCACTGAGCAACCCAGGGATCCCTGACCATGACTTCTAATCAGCCTTTTGCTTCTGAAAATTTTAGTTGGATAACAGCACAACAACTTTTGCATGTTTAGGTATATCTGTAGGGTGAAGTCCTACAAGTGTAATTGCTGGGTCAAAAGATAAGGACCTTTAAAATTTTTATTAATGTTACCAAATTGCTTTTCAGAGTGGCTGCCACAACTATGCTCCTACCAATAGTAATCAGAATTTTTAAAATTTGGTTAAGTTTATGAGTTTTGTCTTTTGAAGCTTCTGAATTCTGTGGTTTTCTTTGAAAGAAATGTATAAACTTTTACTGTGTCAAAATTATAATTTTATAGGGATAATTGCCAAAGTGTTTTATCCCTAAATGTTCACTGTAAAGTCTAAAAAACAGGTACTCTCAAATGTGGAAAAATAAGCATTGTTCATCTAGGTGGTTAGATTTGAGGAATTTCACATTTCTTGTACATGTCATATACTAATACTAAAAATTTGTGATTGGTTTGGAAGAATGTCATTGTCATGTTATTTTATGGGTTTCTTTGTTTGATGTAAGCCAAGTTAATATAGTACCTCTTCTGACTTGTTTGCTGATTATATCAAGAGAGGCCATAGAATTAACAAAAAGCTTTTCCCTTTTTGTATGAGAATTTGCTCCTTGGTTAATTCTCTAGCTGTTGTCCCCTAGTAACCTGAGAAGAAAGGATGCCATCTGGGTTACTAGGCAACATTACTTTTCACAAAAATGATCCCAAACTGGTAAAATAGATCTGGACTGGAAGAGATTAGAAATGCCTGACAGAGATGCTTTTCGATTTCCCCAGATGAGGTGACTTCTGAAACTGGGCAGTATTTTTTGTGGAGCCCCAGGAAACTGTGCCTTTGGAGTTGTTATGAGAACATGTGGCTCCTACAGGGAATGAGGTTTCTAAGTCAGGGTGGGCCCCATATGTGCCCAGCATAGATCTCTCACTGCAACAAAGGTGGAAGGACTGCCAGAGAAGAGGAGCAGTGGACGATAGTTGGCTGGCAGGCTGTGCTTCTTCTCCTACATCTTTCTAAGCAGACCAGAGCTCAGTGGCCCAGGGGAGGCTGTGGGATTCTGAGGGGTATGTTGACCCTAAGAAGACTCCTTTCCCCCTCAGGTGTTTGCACAGGTTCTCAAAATTAGTATTTTCTGTGTCTTTGATGTTAAGGTTTAATGTTTGTGGCTCAGTATAAGGTAATTTTGAACATTTCTGATTTTTAGTATGTGTGTCTATAAAGGTCCATTCAGCTGCAGTTAAATGTCGGAATTGAGCAGATCCGAGTGGTACACAGAGATGGAAGAGTGATTGCATTGTCTCATCAGGAGCAGGAGCTCCAGGATTTCCTTCTGTCCCAGGTAAGAGTTATGGATGGCAAGTCCTGAGTCCCTGCTGTTCATCACTGTTTAAAGAACAGAGTTCAAGTATATTAAATTTATAAAAAGAAAGCCAGTTTTTTTTCTGCCATTTATCTAATATCTACATTTTACAGCCTCTGGGTTAATTGAAAAATGTTGATAAACTATCCTAGATTTATTTCCAGTTAGTTTAAGATGAAGGACCAGCTCTGAGATTACAAACTTCCTCTCATGTTAGCCAAAGTGTACAACCCCTTTGGGACCACATAAAAGTGAAGAAGTATTAACCCCAGAAAACCAGAGAAGTGGAGATCAGATACAAAAATATAATGACCATTCTCCATGATAAGTGTACTATTTTACTTAAGCCCTACGAAAGAGTTCTTCACTATTCAGGGGCAGCATGGAAGGTACTGGGTTCTAGTCCCAGCTCCACCACAAATTTGCTTTGCAACAGTAGACAAACTTTTGGACCTTTCTTTCCTGATCTAAAAAATGAAGAAGAGTATTTTTCCTACATTCTTCATGGAGTTGTGATGATCTAATGAAAAACTGAGTTGTGGGAGAAAGGGGGTAAGTTCAGAAATGCTAATAATACACCTTTCACAACATATACCTGTATATTTCACATAAAATTAAAAAAAAAATACTGATGCCCTCCATCCTAAAAGCAGTAATCTTTTATACTGATTTGCTTCTTTGGCGTCACGTAAATAAAATGCATTTGTGAGGTTTGGCAGCTCTTGGTTGGTTACACCTAAAAGGACTTTGGTCACCCTAAGCATGAAAATATATTGGAAATATATTGGAAGGGTAGAATCAATGGGAAGGCTCGCAAGTGGGCAGCGATCAAAGGAAGCCGCCTGGTGAGAACCACAGCCAGGACAACGCCACCATTGCCATCCTGACCCTACTGCCTTCATCACTGGGGGCAGACTGCACTCCACATTGCCCCAGTGTATCATTCAGGATTGTAACAGGAGCTAGGGGGCACGCTCAGTCATTTCACTAAGGATTTACAAAAGTGTGGGTGTAGGTGAACACCAGGGAAAGCTTGGTAACCTAATGCTAGTCATAACCAGGTAACCAGGCCTGGGGGACTCAGTGGTCAGCAGTCCTAAGCCAAAGAGATAAGAGGAGGGCTTATGGGTACCCTGAAGGAGAGTCATGTGGAACACGCCACTTTGAGAAAACCAAACCTTCTGTCACAGGATACAACCTCACAGGGGAGGGGCAGCAGGGGAATAAATGCCTCAACCTTACTCCCATTATCTGAACCCCACCCAAAGCCCACTAATGTAACCATATGGGTGATCCTCCCTGGGCAGAGAAGGGTGGCGAGTAGATTTGAAGGGGAAACTGCAAGATAATCACACCCTGCTACTTTTGATGCTGCTCCACATGCTGTGACCCAGGTAGGAGTCGCCAGTCAGCCAACTCTAGATCCTGTTCCTGCGGTCACACTGCCGATGGGCCTGGAGAATGAGTATCAGGCTCTTCTAGTCTCCACAGTGGAAGGCGGGATCCTCCCCACAGTAGTCACGGAGGAAGATTCCTGTACTAGGCAGTGAGCACCCCAACAAGAGTTTCCAGTCCTGCCATCAAGTTGCTGCAAAGTCAGTCTCCATGGTAGTTGTGCATAAAGTTTCCTTTTTCATTCACAGATGTCACAGCATCAGGTGCATGCAGTTCAGCAGCTCGCCAAGGTTATGGGCTGGCAGGTGCTCAGCTTCAGTAACCATGTGGGACTTGGGCCCATAGAGAGCATCGGCAATGCGTCTGCCATCACGGTGGCTTCCCCGAGTGGCGACTATGCTATTTCAGGTACTGGCTGCTGCTTTGAATGGGAGGAGACCTTTGGGAGTCTGGCCTTAGTCGTCACCTGTACTAGTTAGACGTACTTCAGAGTAATTTCTCTCTGCAGCGAGTTCATATAGGAGTTTGAGCATTTATTTGATCACAGTCCTTATTCAGGCAACAGATTATTACTTCTCTTTCTAGTGATGATAAAAAATGTTTTGCTTGGTGACACATTCTCCCAAGAGCTCTGAAAACTGCCATCAGCATTGTTACTCCTGCAGTTCAAAATCTTTGATGCTTTGGGAAAAATGTACAGCTGCAAATAGGCAAGAGTCACATCTGATCCTAAAGATCCATCTGATGTAAAGGGATGGAATAGAGAGGAGAGATGATTTTTAAGCACCCACAATGAGTAGGGCACTTGAGTAAACAGACACATTATCTAGTAGAAAATTATGTGTGGAGTATTTGCAGGTTTAGTGTGGTCTTTTCAAATACCTGCTCTGTAAATACTTGAAAGAGTAATTTGAAAATTTTCCCCCACAGAATCACAGCTTGTGAATATGCAGGCTTGATCATTGCTAGGTCCTTATCCATAAGAGTTTCAAAATACCCATTTCTTCTTTCTGAGTTATGAAGCGTCGTTAAAACCTGAAGTTCTTTTTTTTAATTATTTTTTAGATTTTATTTATTTATTTATTTATTCATGAGAGACACAGAAAGAGAGAGTCAGAGACACAGGCAGAGGAGAAGTAGGCTCCCTATGGGGAGCCCAACGTGCAACAGTGATCCTAGGTCTCCAGGATCACTCCCTGAGCTGGAGGTAGTGCCAAACTGCTGAGCCACCTGGGCTGCCCAAAACCTGAGGTTCTTAATTCAGAATAATCTTGCCTTCATCTCTGATGAATATTTGGGTTTCTGATTCTGAATATTTGGGTTTCCTTATATATTGAGTGTGTATCAGATGTTTTAGAAAGAAATCAATTGGTTTTCTGAAAACACATAGGACATTTGACTTTCCTAAGCCAGAATTCATCTTGCTGTATTTTTATGGTACAAACAGTAATTCATGAATATTTATACCAACCTAGTCTATTATAAAAAGTCTTTTGGGGTTTTGGGGGGGGCTGGGTGACAAGCACTTTTAAATGAGATTTCAAGTTGGTAGAAAATTGTGGGACCTTTGTTTTCTAGTTTGGAAATTGTGTTATTTTTGTTTTGTTCCACAGTTCGTAACGGCCCTGAAAGTGGCAGCAAGATCATGGTTCAGTTTCCCCGTAACCAGTGTAAAGATCTTCCCAAAAGTGATGTTTTACAAGATAGCAAATGGAATCATCTTCGTGGACCATTCAAAGAAGTTCAGTGGAATAAAATGGAAGGTCGAAACTTTGTTTATAAAATGGAGCTGCTTATGTCTGCACTTAGCCCTTGCCTGCTATGATTTTTGTTTCCAAAACAGTTTCTAGATTATTTTTTTCCAGAGAATTTTCCGGAAATGGACTTGCAAAGATGAACTTTAAGCACAAGGAGAAATTTTCCAAAGGAGTATTGTTTTTAAAAAAAAATAATGAGCAAATGTTTACCTGGCATTTTGAAACCTTTCACTTTATAAGTGACAAGTGCTTTGAAATGCAGAGGCTTATGTACAGATATATATGGTGTGGGAAGACACAAAGCAACTTTTTTTATGCAATTAACTTGAAATGTTACTAATTTATGGGTTTGAATTCAACTTTTTAAATATTCCTTTGATGTTGACATCAAATAAAGCGTATGGTTAAAAATTCCAGATACTCTCTGAACTCTTAGCAACCTAAATGAATGGTCCTTAATCAACTTGTCTCATTTCACTATTTGTTAAAAAGATTGCGTAAGAATATTTAAGTACTCTTGTGACTCAGCAATCCTGCAGGCCTGCACTCACTGTAAGCAGCCAACCAGTTCCGCAAAAGGTAACAGACCACATGCCTGCAGGCGGGCCCATCCTCCCCTCTCTACCAGAGAGCTTGCACTGGTCTTAGCAAATCAGGTACCTCTTCCTCCAGTTGCTTAACGTGTGCTCTCAGGAGGTACTTGAGAGCTTCCTAGAAGGTGCCAGCAGAAGGTATAGAGGGCAAAACGAATCTTTAGGGTTCCCTTGGGTCCCTTTTTAGTGTATTCCCTCACTTGAATGATCTCCGCCCATGATGACTGGATGTGCTCACACTTTGCCCCACCTACCCCTGCAATTCTTCGAGCCTCCAGCCAGGAACCCTGGATTCTTCTTCCAGTGAGAGTCTCGTCCTGTCTTACTTATTCCATTATCTTTCTTTTCTTTTATCTGTGTTTCTTCTCCAAGGGGAAACGGATTGGTGGATTGAGGATATTTTGCAAATAACATGTTTGAATTTCCTGGAAATAGTCCCCAGTCCTAAAGTGTGTCCGAGGAACTTCCCTTATATAGGTCTTTTGGAACCACTGTAAATAATACATAAGTAGTGTTTTCCTTATGAGGAAGGCTTTCAGTTTTTTAAAGGATACCCTTTTAATCATTTATAAGATGACTATGAGGTAACTTTAAAAGGTTTCTGTATTTCTCACCTTTTCTTTTAAAAGAAAAATGGAGCTTGTAAGCCACAAAATACTGTAACATCTTTGTGTTCTTGCTTTTTTATCTCCCTCTGATCAAGATACTGCATCTTTCTATCCATGGAAATTTTTCAAAAATTGGTATGACTCTAAATTATAAATCTTTTCATGGTGGCCCACACAGGTTGCCTTAGCTAATTATCCTAAGCTCATCTGTACAGCTCTACTCCCATGAAGAGCCTTACGTGATATTTGAAGGCTCACACTCTAATAACAGTGAATCTTGGGACTTTTGCCAGAGGACTGCTTTGTGTTTTTAATTTCTATCCACTGTAGATTGATACTTCAGTAAACATAATAAAAATGAATTAGAAAAATTAAATTTTAAAGAGATAAAAAATAAAATCTGCCTCCTTTTATTATAATAGACATACGATGGCTCTCAAATAGAGAACTTTCTGAATGCTTTGTCATGTCTCTTGTCATGGCCAGTACAACAGGACAGCACTGGAGCAGAGAGCACACGCACAGATCTAACCACCTGTTCTCATAAGCTTCAGCTGGGGAAAGTGGGACAGCTTAAGACTGACATGATCTTCAGGTCTTCCTATCCCCATTACTTTGAATCACTGGGTAGTGAATAAGCCATCACCTAGTATGGAAACAGGTAAAGGAGGCAGAGGGATAGGAAATGGCAGCTCAGCCACTGTGCCAACAGCTCCTGTGCCTTGTATTGATTTGCATTTTCCTGTCTAATGTTGCAACCCCAAATGACCTGGTGTTGGAAAGATGTGCTGCAAAACCTGGGAGGCCAATTGGAGAAAACTAATTAGGCCCTCACCCAGTGTTCACAGGCTGGCGAGAGCTGTGTTCAGATGTTGGCTCTCCCTCTGCTTAGCTGTATCTGTTCGGCAAGGCTATCCTCTCTGAACCTGTTACCCTCTGTGTACAATGACAACAAGGAGGCCCATGCGCAGCTCTGGTGGTTCAGAGGTCTCAGTCTGTTTATGGTAATGGGGGTGAAATTCTAAAGTGCTGTACAGATAGGAAACGTCAAGTGACTGTTTTCTAAAAGTCAAGCCTTTTAGATTTCAGTAAGTGGTTAAGACGCCAGCTTTATTTTTGTTTATCAGTAGGAGAAAGCTTTTTAGAATGTCCTGCATTGTTCAGATTTACAGATTATAAAGACAGCTCATCTGTGGCCATGAAGATTTTCATTTTCTCCAGCTCATTTTGAAAGCCATGCTCTGTGGCTGATCTATTTCTACACCTTTGTTCTCTTGCACTCCCTACTCTAGTTCCTAGCTGCCTTATGTACTTGGGGCCAAAGGCTCTTTGACTCTCATGTCGGGATGGGAACAGACGTAATAGTTCACCCCTGAAAAACCCTGTGTCCAAAATAGCAAGCACCATGACACGAGTGCTGCTCAGACTTTGTCACTGACCAGAGCTTGGTGTTTGTTCTAAAGTTTGCGGTTTCCTAGCTACAAGTCTACTTCTGGAAATTCATCCCGTGGGCATACTTGACAAAGCACAGATTCACAAAGATTGCTGTGTAAGGACTGTTGAGGATCTTACTTTGTAGACGTGAAAAATTGAGACCAATCTGAATATCCAAAAGAGGAGTACTAGATTACTGGTACAGGAGCCCCAAATACCGGCACTCATTTTCACTTGCCTAAAAGTTGAATTCAAAAGGCCAATGAGTTTTTCTCTCGATATTCTGGCACCCTTGATTAGGAACCAGGAAAACTTCCATATTATATACTGTATTTGTTTCCCTATTTACTGATTATAAAACATTTGTTCTAGAACAGACTATATTTGGCTTGAAATGATGGATGAGAGAGAAGTTTGAGGTAAAAAAGTAGCATATATGAAACAGGGTAGAGCCCAGAAATAAACTCACACTTGCATGATCAATTAACCTATGACAAAGGCAGCAAGAGTATATGGGGAAAAGACGGTCTTTTCAATAAATTGTCTTTCTTAAAGGATACACAAAATGAACTCAAATGGATTAAAGATATAAATGTGAGACCTGAAACCATAAAACTGAAAACATAAGCCATAATCTCTTGGATGTCAGCCTTAGCAACATTTCTGGATATGTCTCTTCAGGCAATGGAAACAAAAGCAAAAATAAACTATTGGGGCTTCATCAAAATAAAAAGCTGCAAAGCAAAGGAAATGATCAACAAAACAAATGCAGCCTGCTGAAGATATTTGCAAATGATAGAGCCAATAAGGGGTTAATATCCAAAATATATGAAGAATTGATAAATATCCACACCAAAAACAAAACACCTGGCTAAAAAATGGGCAGAGGCTCTGAATAGTCATTTTTCCAAACAAGAAAAACAGATGGACAATAGTCACATGAAAGGATACTCATTACTGATCATCAGGAATGCAAATCAAAACCACAATGAGATAGCGCCTCATACCAGTGAGAATGGCTAAAATAAAGATAAGAACCAAAGTGTTGGGCGAATGTGGAGAAAAAGGAGCCCTCATGCACTGCTGGTGGGAATGCAAACTGGTGCAGCCACTGTGGAAAACATATGGGGGTTCCTCAAAAAATTAAAAACAAACACCATGTGATCCAGTAATTCCCCTGCTTGGATATTTACGAAAAGGAAGTAAAAAGATATGTACCCCTGTGTTTACTGCAGCACTCTTTACAACAGCCAAGGTATGGAGGCAGCCCAAGTGTTCAATAGATGAATGGATAAAGATGTAGTATATATACACAATGGAATATTAGCCATAAAAAAGAATGAGATCTTGGCATTTGTGACAACACAGATGGACCTAGAAGGTATAATGCTAGGTGAATTAAGTCAGAGAAAGAGAAATACCATAGGATTTCACTTATATGTATGTGGAATCTAAACTCAAAGGAACAAACAGAAACAAACTCTTAAGTACAGAGAACAAACTAGTGGTTGCCAGAGGGGAGGTGGGTCGGGGATGGGTGAAATAGATAAAGGGGATTAAAAGGTACACACTTCAAATTATAAAGTAAATCACAGAGATTAAAAGTACAACATAGGGAATACAGTCAATATTGGAGTAACGTTACATGGGGACTATCCTTCCTGGAGTGAGCAGTAATATATAGAATCGTTGTATCAGTGTTGGACACCTGAAACTAACATAACATTACGTGTTGATTATACTTCAACTAAAAAACCAATGCTTTCTGAAGTTAAAAATGTACACTTCTCTTAAAGTCTTGGCTATATTTATTTATGTGATTTAAAAAAAGATTAAGGGCAGCCTGGGTGGCTCAGCGATTTAGCGCTGCCTTCAGCTCAGGCCATGATCCTGGGGACCCGGGATCGAGTCCCACATCGGACTCCCTGCTTCTCCCTGTGTCTCTGCCATTCTCTCTCTCTCTGTCTCAATAAATAAATAAAAATCTTTTTAAAAACTGTATAATACATTCATTTGATTAGTAAAATATTCTTGCAAACCATGAGAGGCCTAAAGGAAAAGAGCATTTTAGGGCCAGAGCCACCTACAGAGTCACCAATCTGTTGCATCAAAGGAATTCAATGTACCTGTGTGTCTGCTTCATAAGGTCAAATCTACACCTAAACCTTTAGATTTTACATGAACAATGTGCTTTCCCCCTCCCCAAAACGGCCTCTGATAAGCTTTACAATAAAACCCACCAACATGGGACACCTGGGTGGCTCAGTGGTTGAGTGACTGCCTTCTGATCAGGTCGTGATCCCAGGGTCCCGGAATCAAGTCCCGCATCAGGCTTCTCGCGTTTCAGAGAGAGCCTGTTTCTCCCTCTGCCTGTGTCTCTGCTTCTCTCTCTGTCTCTCATGAATAAATAAGTAAAATATTTAGAAAATAAATAAAATAAACCCCACCAATATTATAAAACATTGACTCTGAAGTCCTGAAAGAGGGAAGGATTGCAAGGAACAGAGCTGAATATAGTTAACAAGACAAAGCTACCCTGGTCAAAGGAACAAGTCTGCCCTTAACGGGAGATTGCTGTCAAAGAAAGATGTATTGTTGTACATGTCATTTGGAAGAAAAGTAATTTTTCATTGAATGACTGTAATTTATCCATGTTAGGGATTGCACTGTGCAGGCAGTAAGAATGAAGTTTCAGAAAGGAGGGAGAACTTTACTTTTGACTTTATATACAGACTCCAGTATCATTTTTTTTTTAAAGATTTTATTTATTTATTCTGGAGACACACACAGAGAGAGAGAGAGAGGCAGAGACACGGGCAGAGGGAGAAGCAGGCTCCATGCAGGGAGCCCGATGTGGGACTCGATCCCAGGTCTCCAGGATTACTCCATGGGCCGAAGGCAAGTGCCAAACCGCTGAGCCACCTGGGCTGCCCTCATTTTATTTTTTTAAAATAAGATTTATTCATTTGAAAGAAGGAAAGAAGAAAGAAAGAGAAGAAAGAAAGAAAGAAAAGAAAGAAAGAAAGAAAGAGAAAGAAAGAAAGAAGAAAGAAAGAAAGAAAGAAAGAAAGAAAGAAAGAAAGAAAGAAAGAAAAAAAGAAAGAGAAAGAAAGAAAGAAAGAAGAAAGAAAGAAAGAAAGAAAGAAAGAAAGAAAGAAGAAAGAAAGAAAGAAAGAAAGAAAGAAAGAAAGAAAGAAAGAAAGAAAGAAAAAAGAACAAGGTGGGGGGACAGAGGGACAAGCAAACTCGTGATGAGCACAGAGCCTGATATCATGACCTGAGCCCAAATCAAGAAAGGGTCTGACACTTCACCGACGGAGCCACTCAGGTGTCCCAATATCAATTTTAAAGAAAGATCTCTCAGGACACCTGGGCAGCTCCGTGGATTAAGCCTCTGCCTTCAGGTCATGATCCCAGGGTCCTGGGATAGAGCCCCATGTGGGGCTCCCTGCTCAGTGGGGAGCCTGCTTCTCCCTCTGCCTTTCCCCCTGCTTGTGCTCTTGCTCTCTCGCAAATGAGTAAGTTCTTATTAAAAAAAATAAAAAAGCATTTCTCACCTCTGCAATGAAACCAAGCCAAAACACCCACCCAAGTTTTAAAGGAAGGGCAGTGGAAGTCAAGCACAGAGCATGTCGCCAGGGCTGGAAAGGTGCCACCGCCAAGGGAAGCTGTGTTGTGGACAGATGGGCCACCAGTAGCTACAGGGCTGCCCCTGCTCCCTAGACCCGAGGTGCCTCCTGTGTCCCCACCAGCGGCCTAAGACACCTGGGCTGGGATATGAAACCGATGACAGGAGAGGGCTCCCCCTCCCCCAGGCCCTGCGGTCTCCCAGCAGGCTTCTGCCACACACCCATCACCTGGTTATCCCGAGGGAGCCTGGAGTGAGCCCACGGGGGTATGCCCCCCACCCCCTGCACAGCCTTCCTCCCTCCTTCCCTACCCAGGACACCGTGAAATGAGAAAGGACAGTAAATACCTTTTTAATTTCTTAGACTGCAATCTGAGAGGACGTTCTGTCCTGCACCTTACACACTGTTGAACGAGGGGGAACAACGGGCGCATCTTTATTTCAGCCCTTCCCAGAAGCAGAAAGGACCCAATTGAATTACGATTAATATTCTGGAAGCAAAAATTTCGAAATCGTCTTCCGGGAAGACACAGGGCTGAATGATGGGCTGATTAGTGGTCGTTTTTCAGGACTGCAGAAGAATGTTTATAGTTAGAATCAATATTATTATTCCCTTGTCATTTAAAAAATGTGCCAGACACACGGCGGTGGCTGAGGGTTTTGCTTCTGCCCACAGCTGATGGAAACCTCACCCAGGGCCCCCCAGGGCCTGCCGGGGCTGGGCTCACACACAAAGGACCAGGGCTTTATTTCCAGGCTTTATTTCATTCTTTAATTTTGTTCACAGCTTAAAACATAACTTACAGCTTAACATTTCCAGTGGTCAACCTCTAGAATTTGGTATTTTCTTTTTTGAAAAACAACAACAACAAAAAAAATCCTTCAGGCTCAGGAATCAAATACTTCCCAAGACAATGTTCAGAATGGAGGAGCTTTAAAAGTGCAAATAAAGAAATGGAAAGCTGGGGGAGCAACTTTTCGTGAGTTTTGGGGGGCAGTTTATTTTACATTTGGGTTTGTCAATGGAAGCCTCTCACTGGGTATGCTTTTCCATTTCTTTTTCTTTTTCAAGATTTTATTTTTAAGTAAGCTCTACACCCAACATGGGGCTGGAACTAAGAATCCTGAGATCAAGAGTCACATCTCTACCTCCTGAGCCAGCCAGGTGCCCCTCCATTTCTCCTTTTATTCTGAAGATAACCACACCTGACTTCTGACAAGCTGAGAAGTTCTGGAAAGCAGGAAGTGTGACAGAGGACACAGAGATGCCAGCAGCTGCCCAAATCCAAATCGGTTTCCCACTGATGGGCCTTCTGTGTGAAAGAGGAGAAAAAAACTAATCAGATTATCCTTGACTCTCTTTTTGTTTTGCTACTCCCACCCCACTTCTTCACGGCATTGGGGACTGGTACAAGAAACCTGTCCCAGCCCAGAGCCTGGGGAAAGGACCCAGGTGTGCACAGGAGGTGGCCTGAGAGTGAGAACCTTCTGTGGCAGGTGCTCAAGCTACAAATCAGTTGTGTGGACCAACTGCTCTCTTGCCTTTTGAATCGAGTAGTGCCTTTAGAGTCCTTCTGGAAGATCGAAGAGCTCCTGTCTGACTACTCCAAAAGATCTCTTCTGGTAACCGTGAATTTAGAGAACGGCTTCTTACCCAACTTCTCCATGCAAATTCTTATTTGCCACATGGGAAGTAAAACAGATGTAGACATTGAAGACTTAAGGAAAAGAGAAGGGAATGTTCTAGCTCTCCTTCACATCCACATGGGTGAATTTGCAGGTGACATAGCTCCTGACCTCAGCCTTCACTGTAACCAGGATGGTACTTCTGCTCTGTAGCTAACAGTGTTACAGAGAGAAAAGATAATGGAACATAAATTCATGCTACTTTAGAGCTTGCCAAAGGCAAGGCGGGATGGAGACACTTTCAAGTAAACACAGTGGCCAACAAGCTGAGGATGAGAGCCAAGGCCAGTTGTGATCCAGTCCCTCATTTCAGCTGGAGCCCCAAGACCCCAGAGCATTTTATCGGTGGGAGCACTCAGTAGAGTGCTTACTGCTTTCCAGACCCTTGAAGAATCCTCATGCTTTCCTCCAATTGTTCGGTGGGCTGTCTGGACACTGTGGGCTGCACGGATACCCTGACCCTGAGGTAGGTGAGTGCCAAGCGTTCCTCAGCCCACTCGGGAGAGCGCGAGGGCCCGACTTGACACAAAGTGTTGGTGACTGAGGAGCAGCGGTCTGAGGCCCAGCTCATTTGCCAGTCATACCACCCGGTGCAGGCTGACTCTCACACAGGCACCATGACCCGGCTGGGTGGGAAGCCATCTGGACCCCAGTCTCCGCCCACTGAGGACAAGAACATCTGTTTTTCTCACACCAGCCTAAGTTGGGGCTACAGGAGAGAGAAATCCAGTGAATGTTGGAAAGGTTATTTTCTCCCTATTCCTGCTTCTAGGGCCGACCCCTCGGGAACAGGCGAAGCTCCTTCTCCCTAAAGCGTCAGCCCAGGACCTGGGCCTGCTCGGACCACCTCACCAGGGCCCGGCAGCCTCCCGGGCTCTCCCTGTGTGCGGCAGGCACATCCTCTAGCTTCTCACAGTAGCTCCCACAGCAGAGCGGACAAGAGCACGGGCGGCCAGGCCGGGCTGGCTGCGCACTCGGCGGGGACGTGCGGCCTGGGCCACCCTGGCGTGGGTGCCCAGCAAGCAGCCAGGCCGGCGCCAGGCCCTCCACGCGGGGGGCAGGAGGCTCGGAGGGTGCACGGGACGCCTTGGCTCCTTTGGCTGGAAAATGCTATTTTCCCTGTGAGGTAGGAACGTAAGTGGGCGCAGCCGTGGCTAACACTCGACGTCCTGTAGCTCGATTTCCTCCGTTGCGCTCTCTGCAAAGCAAATACAAGTGGCTCAGCGCGGATGGGCCGCACGTGGTTTCTGGGGGGGACAAGGATGCCCCGCACCCCCTCCGGCCGTGAGCGTGAGGCCGGCTTATCAGGGGGCCCAGAGAATTACCTGTGAGTTTGTGGCGTCTCTTCCGCTGGAACTTATATGCGCACTTGTTACAGACCCACATGAGGCTGATGAGCAGCGCGGCCACGGCGGCCAGGAAGGCCAGGAAGACGGCGACGAAGTGCAGGTCTTCATAGAGGATCTCTGCGGGCGGGAAGGGGACGGTCGGGCCTCTTCTTGGCATGGGGTGTCTCTCCCACAGCCTGGCCATGCCGAGGGTGCCCGGCCCCGTCTTACCCGACACGTGCAGCACGATGGTGCCCAACTGGCTGCCCCCCAGGCGCTCTGTCACCGTGATGACGTAGTAGCCAGAATCTCTCACGCTCACGCTGAAGAGCTGGATGGAACCGTTGTCGAAGGTGCAAAGCCTGTCCTGGTGGCTCCGGGAGATGTTGGCCTGAGTCCCCGGCCGCCACTCCACGAGCTTCTGGGCTCCCCAGCTGGATGTGTACTTCCACTCGATGGTGGGGACCCCATGGCAGGAGTAGTCCACCGACAGCAGGATGTCTTCCTCCACCGTGGCATTGATGGCGGCCTGGGGGATGTACAGGGACACACCCTGACCTGCGGGATGGAGTCCAGACGTGGGGCAACGTACAGATGAGCTGACAGGGCAGTGGACTTCCAGGATGTGTTAATTAATTTAGCAAATATTTGCTGAGCGCCTCTTACGGGCCAGCCTGTCTTCTAGGTTCTGGTGCCGAGGCCACAGTGGTGAATGTTATAGACTGGATGTCTGCATCCCGTGGCCCTGAAATCCCTAAGTTGAAGCCCCAACCTCTAGGGTGACTGTCTTTGAAGATGCAGCCTCCAAAGAGGGAGTTGAGGGTCAATGGGATCATAAGGGTGGGGCCCGGCTCCAATAGGATTAGTGTCTTTTTAAGAAGAGACACTGGAGAGATCTCTTTCTCTCTCATTTCTCCACAGGGATACAAGAGCGAATTGAGAGAAAGTACACTGAGAGGTTGTGGTGAGAAGGTGGCTGGTCTACAAGCCAGGAAGAGAGCTCTCACCAGAAATTGAACTGTGCTAGAACTTTGATCTAGGACTTTCCGGCCTCTGGAACTGCAGGAAAGTAAACTTCTGGTGCCTCAGCCCCACGGGCTGTGGGATTTTGCTATGGTCTAAGACCATGAACAAGACATGAGGTTCTTGTATCCTGGATGAACGGGAGGCTCCCTGGAGCTCCATCCTATGAGGGAGACATGCAAGGGTGCACTAAACCAGCAAGATCATTTCAGATCGTGCCAAGCGCTTGGAAGACAATACAACGGGACGGGGCACCAGTGACCGGTGAGGGTGAAGATGGCACACGGCCTTCGAACAGGCAGGGAGGACCTCGTGAGGAAAATGACATTTGAATGGAGACCCGGAGGACGGGCAGGCGGCTGTGGAGACTGGAGGAGGGAGTGAGCACAAAGGCTGCGAGGTGAGGCCGAGCGCTGGGCTCCTTGAGGGACAGAAAGCAGGCCAGCATGCTGGAAGGCGAGCCCTGGGGAGAGACGGGATGAGGCTGGACAGCTGGCAGGACACAGGCCGCGACGTGAGGGTTAGGGGCAGGGTTTCACTCAAGGCAGCTGGGAGCCACCGAGGACTTAAGCGGGAGGAGGCACTCTCCATTAGGCTTGAGAATGTCTGCTGTGGAGAACGTTCTCGGGCTGAGGAGACGAGAGCAGAAGCAGGAAGGGCCATCAGGTGGCTGCGACAGGGGAAGCTGTGTATTTGGAAACAGGAAGGACAAAACATGCTAACGACCTAGATGTGGGCGTGAGTGAGGCCAAGGCACCAAGCAGAGCTTTCTCTGCGAGTGTGCGGATGTGCAGTAGTGCCCGCCGTTGACCAAGGTTATGTATATATGCCGTTGTGCACGTATTAAGCAAACACCACGCATAGGCCCCATGCCAACCACTTGATATGCATTGTCCCACTAAGGTCCCACACACAACCTACCACAGTTCCATCAAGCATAGAGCAAGCCTTGTTGTCAACAGGACTAACTAGCTTGTCAAAGTTCATTCTGCAAGGCAAACAGCCACACAAGGGCTGCTCGCTCCAAAGCTCACATATTTGACCTCTAGGTTCATGTCAGTAGTCAGTGGTTGGCAGTGGAGAGCACAGAACGTGACAAGTGCCCCCACACCCAGAGAGACTGGTCAGAGCTGGCTGGACCCTGGATAATGAGCAGGGCAGGGCCTACACTTGGAGCCCATCCCCTGATTTCCATGTCCACTTCCGGTTCAGCCCCCTCAATCTTTGAGTGCCCAGTTGCCCCGAGCCCCTGCTGTGTGGCTCCGGGTAGCCACACCTGTTACTTTCTCGCTGTCCTCTCCCATCCCATCCCCAGCACAGTCCATCAGTATTCTTCTAAGGCTCTTGGCTAGGTGACTGGAAATAATCTGATAAACGTCATGCTGAAAAATTGGGAGGTAATAATGGTTTTCAAGAGTTACAACTGCCAAGTAACAGAAATACAGTTTTTCCCCAACTCTGTATTTTAAAACATGTTAAATTCAGAGAGAAGTTGAAAGGCAAGTACCATTAACATGTACCCTCTCCTTAATTCACTAGTTAGGACCATTCTGCCATATTTGCATTCTCTCTCTCAGAAAACAGAAGTCAAATTCTAGATCAGCCCACAGAGGGCAGGAGGTATATATTTTCTTCATCTTTGTGTCCCCTAACAATTCCTCACATGTAGTGATTGGTTAAGTGTTTGTTGAGTGAATAAAAAAGTGAGTGACAAAATATTTATAACAAGAAGGGTGAGCTTTCCTGATAGAAACATTGTGCTCATTTTTCAAAGCCCTTCAGCAACGACTAAAAAGTAACACACGTATAATTTAGCCCAGACTTTATGTGCCGTTACTATAATATATACTTATTGTACTTACCAATCCTTCCCTAATGTTTTACATAAGTCAGCAACATGCCCATGTAGCAAGGAAATGGAAAAGATGGGACTTAAATGCAGCTGATTCAAAGCCCTGTGTTTTTCCCTAAAGACACCAGCAAAAAATTAGAAATAATAAATGAATTCAGTAAAGCTGCAGAATATATGGTATATAGAACTGTCGTATTTCTACGTACTATAATGAGGTAGCACAAACAGAAGTTCAGAAAATATTCCATTTACAATTGCACTAAAAAGAATAAAATACCTAGGAATAAACTTAATCAGGGAGGTAAAAGACCCCAATGAAGAAATCAAAGAGGAAATAAAACAAATAAACACAGATAAAAACACAAATAAAACACATACACACAAATAAAAACACAAGCCAAAATCTGGGACACAGCCAAAGCAGTTCTAAGTGGGGAGTTTATAACAATATAGGCCTACCTCAAGAAATAAGAAAAATCTCAAACAATCTAACCATACATATAAAGGAGTTAGAAAAAGAAGAACAAAGGCCAAAGCTCGTAGAAGGAAGAAAGTAAGATTAGAGCAGAAATAGAAACTGGAAAAAAAAAAGAGAAAGAAACAATAAATGAAACCAAGAGCTGTTACTTGGAAAAGATAAACCAAACTGATAACCCTTTGGCCAGACTCATTAAGAAAAAAAAAAAGAGAGAGAGAGAGAAAGGAAAAATACAGCAAAACCAAAACCAAAACAAAACAAACCAACAAAATAGAAAAAAAAGGAGGAAGGAGTCAAATCAGAAATGAAGTAGCAATAACAACTAACACCACAGAAATACAAAGAATTATAAGAGAATAATAAATATGAAAACTTATATGCCAACAAATTGGACAACATAGAAGAAATGGATAAATTCCTAGAAACATATACACTCTTTCACAAATGAATCAGGAAGAAATGGAAAATTTCTATTACTGATCAATTACTAGTAAAAAAATTTAAATGGTAATCAAAAAACTTTCAACAAATAAAAGTCCAGGACCAGATGACTTCACAGGTGAACTCTAGGACATTTTTTTTCCCTAGTTTTCCTTCCTCTTCTATTTTTGGAATAATTCGAGAAGAATAGGTATTATGTCTTCCTTAAAGGAGTCCTAAAGGGGTGCGTGGGTGGTGCATTTGTTAAACATCTGCCTTTGGCTTAAGTCATAATCCCAGGGTCCTGAGGTCAAGCTCCACATCTGGGCCCCCGACTCAATGGGGCGTCTGCTTCTTCCTATCAAAATGCCAATAGCATTTTTCACAGAACTAGAACAGTTAATTCTAAAACTCACATGGAACTACAAAAGACCCTGAATAGCTAAAGCACTAGAAAGAGGAGCAAAGTAGAAGGTATCACAATCTCAGATTTCAAGATATACTACAAAAGTAATTAAAACAGTATGATATTGACAGAGAAAGACACAGATCAATGGAACGATACAAGGACCAGAAATAAACCCACATTATATGGTCAATTAACCAATGACAAATGAGGCAACATTATACAATGGGGAAAAGACAGTCTCTTCAATAAATGGTGTTGGGAAAAATGGACAATCACATGCAAAAGAATGAAACCGGATCTCTTTCTCACACACAAAATGTAACTGAAATGGGGAAGCCCCGGTGGCTCAGCAGTTTAGCGCTGCCTTCAGCCCAGGGCCTGATCCTGGACACCTGGGATCCAGTCCCACGTCAGGCTCCTGCATGGAGCCTGCTTCTCCCTATGCCTGTGTTTCTGCCTATCTCTCTCTCTCTCTGTATCTCTCATGAATAAATACATAAAATCTTTAAAAAAAAAAAAAGCAACTGAAATGGATTAAAGACCTGTGAGGCCTGAAACCATAAAACTCCTAAAACAGAGGCAATAATCTCTTTGACATTTACCTTAGCAACATTTTTCTAGATATGTCTCCTCAGACACGGGAAACAAAAGCAAAAATAAAGAATCAAGAGTACACCAAAATACAAAGGAAACCATTAACAAGACAAAAAGGCAACCTATTGAAAATATTTGCAAATGGTACAGCCAATAAGAGGTTAATATCCAAAATACATTAAAAAAAAAAAACTATAGAACACAACACCAAAACATCTTAAAAATGGGTGGCAGATGATCTGAATAGCTATTTTTCCCAAGAAGACATCCGGGTGGCCAACAGACACATGAAAAGATGCTCAACATCACTCATCATCAGGAAATATCACCTCACACCTGTCAGAGTGGCTAAAATCAAAAAGTTAATAAGTGTCAGTGAGGATGTGGAGAAAAAGGAACCCTCATGCACTGTTGGTGGGAATGTGAATGAGTGCTACCATTGTGGAAAACAGTATGGAGGTTCCTCCAGAAAAGACAAACAAAACTGACAACAGAACTACCATATGATCCAGTAATTCCATTGCTGGGTATTTACCTAAAGAAAACAAAAACACTAACTTGAAAAGATATATTCACTGGTGTGTTTACTGCAGCATTATTTATAACAGCCAAGATATGGAAGCAGCCCACGTGTTCTAAAATGAATGGATAAAGAAGATGCAAGGTACACACACACACACACACACACACACACACACTAACACAGGAATATTACTCTTAAAAAAGAATGAGATTTTGCCATTTGCAAAAATATGGATGGATCTAGAGAGTATGATGCTAAGTGAAATAAGTCAGAAACTCAAAACCATGTGATTTCACCTCTGTGAAATTTGAAAAACAAAACGAACAAACAAAAAGCAGAAACAAACACATAAATTCAGAGAAGAAATTGCCGGCTGCCAGAGGGGTAGGGGTAGGGCAATGGGCCAAATGGGTGGAGGGGAGTGGGAGGTGCAGACCTGTAATTACGGAGTAAGTCATGAGATGAACGGTACGGCACAGGGCGTATAGTCAATGATATTGCAATAGTGTTGTACGGGGACAGAGCCACGCTTGTGGTGAGCACAGATGGCATAACAACGACCTGTTGAATCACTTTCAAGCTGTGTACTTTGTGTGCTTGAAACTAAGGTAATATTGGTTTTTCTTATGATAGTATAACTGACATACATAAAAACAGACAAAAAACTTTTTCCACTTCACTTTGTGACTATCGTCTATTTGTCTATGTTTTTGGATTTCTCTGACCCCAAATATGAGCAGTTAGAATAGTAATTACTCTCAGATTGGAAGAATCACATTTTGAACTCATGACAAATCTGGATCACAACATATGTGTATTTCATGTACACTCTGTGTTAAACATGTTGGTCCAGGTTACCACCAGGCTAGTTTCCTGAACTACCCTTCCAATACCTTTAGGGACCTGCATTTTAAGCCTTTCAGGTTAAACTCTGGCCCAAGAAATAGCAAAACTGAAAAGCAAATAAACAAAAGTAACAAGCCCCAGTTTCTGAGGTGCTGATATACCACCTGGGTGGCTCAGTCAGTTAAGCGTCTGACTTTTGGTTCAGTTCAAGAGTCATGATCCCAGGATCCTGGGATTGAACCCCACAGTCAGGCTCTCCGCTCAGCAGGGAGTCTGCTTCTCCCTCTCCCTCTGCCCCCATCCCCTTGCTCTCACGCTCTCAAATAAATCAATCTAAGAAAAAATAAATTTTTAAAGAAGCCTTTTAATAATCAGACAAACTAACCAGGCGTTTAACTAGATTTTTGGAACAGAGAGTTCCTTCTATCTATCACATGGAATTAGTAATAAATTGTCTATAATAAAGATGGAAAATTAACAGTTCCAAGAACTTAAAGGCAAACTGCTTGTCACCTATTTAAGAAGTTGAATTAATGAGTAACCACCTCTGTACTTCATGCTAAAATCATTCAGAACAATTCTAGAGAAAGCTAGTAGCTACCCCAATACTCAGACCTGGCTCAAAGGTTCTATCCAAGAAGTTTGGTTCAATAAATGGGATTTTACTTATAAAATGAATATAGGCAGCCATTAACAAGAATGAGTTTTGGGGCACCTGGGGGGTTCAGTCGGTGAAGTGTCTGCCTTTGGCACAGGTCATGATCCTAGGGTCCTGGGATCGAGTCCCTTGTCAGGCTCCCTGCTTGGTGGGGAGCCTGCTTCTCCTTCTCCTTCTCCCTCTGCCCCTTCCCCTGCTTATGCACTCTGTCAAAGAAATAAGTAAAATATACATTTTTTTAAAATGTCATTCTGGGAGGCAGGAAGGTATTGTGGAGGCACCTGGTGTGAGCAGGATCCACATGGTTCGACCCCAGGGCCTCCTCTCTGTGAGACGTGGAGAAGTATCATCACCTTCCAGAACCGAGGACTGGAAAGCCTCTGGAGGAAGGCTGCGAGGCTGAGGTGACAGGACCGGCGTGAGGCCTAGCAGCGTACAGCCCTTAGGCCCCCACACCTGCCTTCCTGGGCTCAGGTCTGTGTCACTGGCCTTGGGGTGACCAACCGTCCTTGGGTGCCAAGGTCTGAGTGTTTGCCCAGGACTAGGGAGTTTTGGTGCTTAAAGCAAACCAGGACAGCTGGCACCCAGACATTCAGAGCAATGCTAAAGAGCAAAGAGAAACCTCTAAGGTATACAGGAGCAATTTCTGAGGCTCCCAGGGGTGGGGTGCAGAGGCAGAGTGGAGGGAGGACCAAAGCTACTCCTCCCTTACCCCTCTGGCTTCCTAGCTCACCTTCATGGTCAGCGATCCCACCACAGTCCCACGGTCACTGAATGCCACCCCCACCTGCCATCGCTTGCTCTGAGGCAGGGCACTGGCTCATGGGCGCTGGCCTGGGGAAGAGTATCATGATTATGCCCATTTAAAAAAAACTTTTATTTATTCATGAAACACACAGAGAAGGCAGAGACACAGGCAGAGGGAGAAGCAGGCTCCTTGCAGGGACCCTGATGCGGGACTCGATCCCAAGACCCCAGGACCACACCTGAGCCCAAGGCAGAGGCTCCACTGCTAAGCCACCCAGGCATCCCTGTTATGCCCATTTTACAGAGGGGCAATGGCAAGTTCCCTGAGGTTAGGGATGTTTGCAACATCAAAGTGGCTGAGCCAAGAATGAAGTCCTGTGTCCTCTCCATTGTCTGGGTGGTGAGCCAGGAAGCCTGCAGGAGCTGGGGAGGGGAGGGAAAAGATATTCATGGAAACGGAGGCTTGAAGAATATAATTTTAAAAGCGTGGAAAAGAGAGGAAGAGCAATCCGGGCTGGGAGAAGGGTGAGCCCACCCCGTGAGGCACGAGGGATCCCCAGCTCTCAGCCCAGCTGAGTAAGAAGCCAGGTTATAGGCTGGGGAATCTGTGACAGGCCAGAGGTTCTGTGAGGGAGCGAGCCCTCGGGCAGGGAGTGATGGAACGAGTTAGGGACAGACGGGGCTAGGCAGGGAAAGGCCCAAGGCCAGGCTCCCAGCAATCTATGGGCTCCCATAAACCCCAAGGACACCAAAAGGCCCCAGAGTCAGGCTCCTACTAATCCCAAGAAAACGGAGTTAAGACGGTAAAAACAAAAAATAAACCTGGCTCCAAAATGTTAGGGAGGGTCCCTCTTTTAATGGCTACTAAGTAATCACAGAAATCCCAGCTGGAGGAAATGTGGGGAGGAGACAGTAACCTGAGAGAAGGCAACACCTGGTTAGGGCCCGGGATATTTACAAAAACACATCTTGTTCGTTATTAGGATAGTTACAAGTCCTCCCAGTTTGTTCTGAGTATCCCTCTTTTACTGATAAGAAATTCACCGAGTTCCCTGGTCAGTTGCCTACGGAGGGACCCTGCAGGCCCTCAGGGGCCACCCTGCCGGACCCCTCTCGCTTCTGCGGCTTCTCTGTTTCTCTGCCCGATAAACGTCTATCGCCTTGCCCACTCTCTGGTGTCCGTGAGATTCATTCCTCGACCCCGTGACACAAGAACCAAGCTCTCCCGTAGCAGGAGGACCGGGGGTGGTCCTCAAATAGCGGCACAGCATGATCGGAACTGGGCTTCCCGAGGGCAGTCTGGCCTCAGATTTATCGTTTACACACATCCCTTGCCCTGCCCGATCACCACGATCACCACGGGCGCCTGTCCCACGCCCCTTCAGCCCCAGGACAGCCCGTGGAGCACTGGGGAAGGCCCAAGGCACCGGCTGGCAGCCCTGGGGCAGGGCCGGGCAGCAGGAGGAGCACACGCCTAGGAGGCCTGCCCAGACCTCCTGTCCCATCACGCAGCTCAGAAACCCGGGAGCCCAGCACAGTGCCTGACACTTTGTGGGTGCTCACGATATACTGGTATAATGAACAAGTAGACACGCGTGGCCTGCTTGTCCAACTGCTGCCCCTTTGCGGGGCTGGGGGAGGGGGTGGAATCAGAAACAGGGGGATCTGTGTTGAGCTGACGGAGATGCTGGTGAGACCCCTTTTCCCAGCCCCAAATCTGCTGAGGAAAAAAAAAAAAAAAACACCACTCAAAGGAGAAACGGTTGTTTTAAGCTGCAACTAAAACATCCACACCTCTCTCTCAACTTCTGTCATTCTTGAAACAAGCAAGCCTGGAATTTTGGAAACAGGTTTCCTTGTGGGAGGTCAGCTGAGCAACTCGAAACATCGGGGCTTTGGGGCTGAGATGCCATGGAACAGTGTTGCCGACAGACATCTGTGCACAGTTTACAGTTTCTCCATCCCTCCTGTTAGCTGAGGAGTAAATTCCCCCTCTCGGTGCCTGCTTACCTGGTGACCAACACTCAGCTCATCTGCCCCCCACCCCACCCCCACCCCCACCCTGGCACCATACTGCTCCCTGGTGATCTTGCTGCATCATGGCCATGGGGAGTCACCCAGATGTCAGCCAAACCCAAACAACATGGATAGAGCAGACTTAGGCGGAGGCTGGCAGGCTGCTCCCCGTCATCAGGCTCCTGTAGTGGCACCTCAACCACAGGAGGATACACAGATCACTCCAGAATGGCGACAGCCACCATTTCAGTTGGTAACCAACCACCTGTTGGGTACTAGCTGTCATATGCAGTTATCACAGCCCAGTGAAACCCAGGCTGGGAAAGCTGAACGCCTGAGCCACTATCAGCTGGGAAAGATGAAGAAGTTTGATAACGTCATGTCATCAGAAGTATGCAGAAGTCACACTCCCACATTACCGTGCAGTTGTAAATGGGTGTAACTTTCTTGGAGGGCACTACGGTAGAATCTATAATAATTATTAGCACATATGCACCTTGATCCAGAAATGCCACTTTTATGAACTGATCCTACAAGTGATAAGGGCACACAGAGGTAGGTTTTTCATGGACGCAGAGCGTGGACCATAGCAGCAACAAAGGACTGGAGACATCCTACGTGCTCACTGGTAAGGGACCAGTAAAGGAAAACAGGCTCTTCCACTACTCTGGATACTTCTGACACCAACCACCTGGTGCACACCCCACTCTGGAGAGTGCCCCCACCTCGGACACCGACCACAAGTCCATGCCTCCTGTACTTCTGACCACCTGGCCATAAATCAGCTGTTTCCACCACCCCTTCCTCAGGTTCAATAATTTGCTAGAACGGCTCACAGAATTTAGGGAAGCACTGGACTCACTACTACCCGTTTATGATAAAGGATACAAGTCAAGAACAGGACATGGAAGAGATGCACAGGCAGGTATATGGGACTGGGTGTGGAGCCCCCATGCTCTCTCTGGGTGATCCCCCACCCTCCTAGCACCTTGATGTGTTCACCAACCTGGAAGCTCTCCAAACTTCCTCAGTTAGGGTTTGGGGGGAGGTTCCTTACTTGGGAAGAATTGATGACATCATTGGCCGTTGGTGATGGACTCAATCCCTAGCCTCTCTCCTCTCCCCAGAGGCTGAGGGTGGGGAGGGAGATCAGGGCTGAAAGTTCCAACGCCCTAATCCCACCTTTATTTCCTCCCTCAGCCAGCCTTCCTTTTCCAAGAGTCACCTCGTTAGCAGACTTAGCACTCTGGAGATTCCAAAGGTCTTAGGAAGTTGTGCATTAGGAACCAGGGGATAGGACCACATATTCTAACAGGAGATGCTCCTATCATTCTTGTCACCCAGGAAATGACTAGGACTTCAGGAGCTCTGTGTCAGGAGCCAGGCAGAAGGGACCAAATACAGATTTCTCACTGTCACAACTGGCTAAACAAATGATCAATATTTACATTCTCATACTACAGACATTTAAAAAATGAGATACATCTATATGCACAGATATTAGGTTATCTCAAAAATAACATGAAATGAAAAAGCACAAGGAAGAACAGTATGTAGGGAATACTTGCATTTAAGTAACTCTATGTGCATAGCCCACACCAGCTCATCCATATACAGCACAGAAAATCTCCGGGAGGATACTGCAAAAGCCAGGGCTGTGGGGATCTCTAGAGAAGGACTGGACGTCTGCGTGGAAGAAAGTTTTACATTTCACTTTCTACCCTTTTGAACAGTTGGGACTATCTTAGCAAGTTTGTGAATTGCTAAAAATAAATAAATAAATAAAAGCGGCATGGTCCTAAAAATAAATAAGATGCATGCCAAGGTTGGGTCTGAGCAACAGATTTTTTGCACTTGAAAATGCACGTGTGTACAATTAACAAAGTGCTTCACAAGCACTGTCTCCACCAGGGAGGCCGGCAGGAGACCTGAGTTAAAGAACTATGCTTTGGGGGATCCCTGGGGGGCTCAGCGGTTTGGCGCCTGCCTTTGGCCCAGGGCGTGATCCTGTAGTCCCGGGATCAAGTCCCACGTCGGGCTCCCTGCATGGAGCCTGCTTCTTCCTCTGCCTCTCTCTCTCTCTCTCTGTGTCTCATGAATAACTAAATAAAAATATTTTTTAAAATGGCTTCTCTTTAAAAAAAAAAACAAAACTATGTTTTTTGCTTCACTTGCTTATTTGATGTTTACTTTAGGGCAAGGACACAGAGGCCCCGAGGAAGAATGAGCCTGAGGTCTCACCAAGTAGAAAATGAGAGCTCTGGCTAGAACCCAATGTGTTTTCAGTGCCCCCACAACTGCCTCTAATAAAATAAAACACTGAGTATAGAGGTGGAGTATTATACCTCTTATGTTTCCCAAAATAGCAAAAGGCTCAGTGCTGGTAGAGACTTAGGAGACCCATGTCATTAGAACCAACAGTCCCCTTACCTGGGCTTGCCAGAATGGGAGCTGCTAGCCACATGCTACTTTTTTTTTTAAAGATTTTGAGAGGGCAGCCCAGGTGGCGCAGCGCTGCATGGAGCCTGCTTCTCCCACTGCCTGTGTCTCTTTCTCTTTCTGTGTCTCTCATGAATATATAAATAAAATCTTAAAACAAACAAAAAAAGAATTAGAGAGAGTGAGAGTGCATGCTTGTGAGCCAGAGAACTTGAGCAGAGGGAGAGGGAGAAGCAGGCTCCTCGCTGAGCAGGGAGCCTGAGTCCAGTCCCAGCTCCATCCCAGGACCCTGGGATCATGACCTGAGCTGAAGGCAGATGCTTAAACCACCTGAGCCACCCAGGTGCCTCTAGCCACATGCTACTGAGCACGTGAAATTAACTAGTCTGAATGGAGATGTGCTTTAAGTGTAAACTACACACTGGATTTTGAAGACAGTACTCAGTATGTTAAACGGAATGTAAAAGGATCTCAGTAATTTTTTTTACATTGATTACATGTTGAAATAATATCTTGAGTATATTGGGTTAAAATATAGTATTAGATTACACCTGTTTCTTTTTACTTGTTTAATGTGGCCACCAGAAAATTCAAAATTACATATGTGGCTTGCAATATATTTCTCTGGGACAGCACTGGTTTAAGAGAATCACTTCTTGGGACGCCTGGGTGGCTCAGCAGTTAAGCTCAGGGTGTGGTCCTGGGATCAAGTCCCACATCGGGCACCCCGCAGGGAGCCTGCTTCTCCCTCTGTCTGTGTCTCTGCCTCTCTGTGTCTCTCATGAATAAATAAAAATTTTAAAAAGTCACTTCTCCACTGTCTTGCAAAACAAAATTCTGTTCTCTTGAAGTTGCTCCACGCTCTCCTCAACAGCATGAGAAGTCCCTCAGTTTTTTTGTTTGTTTGTTTGTTTGTTTGTTTGTTTTTAGATTTGAGAGAGTGCAAGAGAGATCACAGAGAGGAAGAAGGAGAAGCGGACTCCTTGCTGACCAAGGCGGAGCTCGATCCCAGGACCCTGGGATCATGACCTGAGCTGCAGCCTACCGGGTTGAGCCGCCACGGCGCCCCTCCCCTACTCTAGTCTTCTTCATTCCTCAAGCACATTGGCAACTCTATCATGGGGTCATCATTGTAAGTACCTCCAGCAGCCCCCACCCCCTGGACAACCCATCCAGCATGTTTGCCTACCAGAACGTTCTCCGTCGGCCTCCAGCGGAGCAGCCTTCTCTCGGTGTTTGCTGTTCCATGGCTCCCGCTGGCCTCCTCGGTCTTTCCCCTCCGCCTCCCTCCGCTCTTCCCTACCCCGAGTCCTCACTTCCCTCGAGCCAGCCTGGCTCCCGCGGCCTGGCGTGTCCACACACTCTTGCCAGCTCCTTAAGCTCCATCGGCCTCTGTGCTTTCATATCTGCCTGGACAAGGGCCAACAAGGCTCTGCTTCCCCTCTGCTCACATGTGAGCAGTCCACACCGGGCAGACGTCCCTCTACAGCAGCAAAGCACACGGTTTCCAGCACGGGTTCACGGGTTCATGCACGTGGCCTCCGGGGCCTTCCACCCTATCTCCCCACGCTTCTTCCTGTCCACCGACTCCCTTTTGCACGGTTCCTCCGACCAAGTCCCTCCAAATTCCTCTTCCTGCTCCCGGTGTCCCTCGTGGCTCCTCTGGCCACGGGGTGGAAGCCCCGCAGGCTAACAGGAGCTCTGGCTTCCTCAGGTGCTGGGAAGGCTCCCCGGCCTGCCGGAGCAGGGGGGCCAGGGGGCAGGTGCGCGGGAACCCAGAGACCGGGGCCCCGAGGGCGGTGCCACACCGGCTGGCTCACCCTGAAAGGCCTTGACCTCTGGCCTGCCATTTCCTCATCTGTAATTAGGGACTGTCCCCGCTCAGCTGTCAATAATCCAATAATAATAATAATAATAAACCAACCAAAAATCCATGTGGGTGTGAGAACTTGACAGGAGGAGCAGTTTCCAAGGGTGCAGGAGGACCTCCCTTCCCTGACTTCTTGCCCAGACAATGGCCCTAAGAACTCAATCCAGTCTCCTTTCACTCAACAAGCACTTAGGGAGGGACGCGAAGGGACTGACATTTGCAGAGCAGCAGCTGGGGCCAGTGGCCTTGTGTGGAAGGCCATTATTAATTCGGTGCCTAAGGCACTCCCCGCCACCTTTCTCAGAGTCCCCAAAGAGAAGGCCTCTCGGCTGCCTCCCCGGCCACCGCTGACTGGACCTAGGTGGGAAACTAGGCCTCATCCACCTATTCCCACCATGGCTGAGAATCCTGATTGAATCCTGACATCCTCAACTGACCATCAGATCATCTGGGGAAGCTTTTAAAAATCCTAGCCTGGGATCCCTGGGTGGCGCAGCGGTTTGGCGCCTGCCTTTGGCCCAGGGCGCGATCCTGGAGACCCGGGATCGAATCCCACGTCGGGCTCCCGGTGCATGGAGCCTGCTTCTTCCTCTGCCTGTGTCTCTGCCTCTCTCTCTCTCTCTCTTTGACTATCATAAATTAAAAAAAAATAAAAATAAAAAAATAAAAAAAATAAAAATCCTAGCCTGGGCTAATGAATTCAGAATCTTTAGGGGGGGTGGGGTGGGGGGTAGGGGTAGGAGTGGGGAGGACCCAGGCCTCTGTGGATTTTATAAAAAAGATTTTATTTATTCATTCATGAGAGATACACACAGAAAGAGGCAGAGGGAGAAGCAGGCTCCTCCTCCGATGTGGGACTTGATCCCAGGACCCCAGGATCACGACCTGAGCCAAAGGCAGATGCTCAACCACTGAGCCACCCAGGCATCCCACTTCTATGGATTTTTTTAAAACCCCTGGGATGCAGCCAAGCTCGGTGACTCCTGAGTGAATCCGCAGTAAGGAGTTAACAGCTGAAACTCCTAACCCTTCAAAGGGACACTTACTAAAGCCTAAAGCCAAAGCAGTGAAGGGCTGACAGGTGAGACAGGAATGTCTGCGACAGCCCTTTCGGTGAGCTATTTGGGGGAAATGAATTTTTTCTGGCATCTCTCAAACTGTATTATTTCTAGTGATGCTCTGGGGTTAGGGAGCAGTTCCACTTCCCAGTGCTCTTCTTCCTCAGTGCAATAATCATTTTCAGCATCAGAATCACTGCAGGGCCTGTTCAAATACAGTTGCTGGGCCCCCTCCCGTTCCTCATTCAGTAGGTAAGGGGTGAGGCCGCGGAGTTGGCATTTCTAACATGTGGCTAGGTAATGCTGCTGCTGGTCCTAGGACCACACGGTTAAAGCTTTGACAGTTATGATTCTGCAAGCTTGGCCAGCCCCGGTGGCTCAGAGGTTTAGCGCTGCCTTCAGCCAAGTGCGTGATCCTGGAGACCCGGGATCGAGTCCCACATCGGGCTCCCTGCATGGAGCCTGCTTCTCCCTCTGCCTCTCTCTCTCTCCTCTCTGTATATTCTCATGAGTAAATAAATAAAATCTTAAAAAAAAAAAAAAAGATTCTGCAAGCTTTTGGGGCCCGGGGGGTACTAAGGACGCTGCTAGCATTCCTGCAGGCCAGTCCTTCCTCTTCTCCAACAACGCCAACACCACTTATACCACGCAGGGGACCTGCCTCTGCTGCAGAACTTGTTATCTTGGAGAAAGGAAGATGTGGGAGACCGGATCATGGCCAGAATGACATCTAGTGGGTAAAGACTGAGAGGACACAGGTTCTGGTAAACAGAATTGAGGCTGTGCGGGTATAATGGACGCATTCTTGGACTCTCGAGTCAAAATTTAGGTTGGCCAGTAATTGCCACGTGATCTGAGGTAAATTCCTTAGTTTCTGTCATTCTCAGTTATAGTACTTATGAAATAAACATACTATGATAGTGCTGTGCTCAGTTCCTGCAGCAGAATGAAGTGAGACAGTACATATAAGGAGCTTGGTACCGTTTGGCACCGTTTCTAATGCTTGGTGATCACTCAATAAATACTACCTATTGGGATCCCTGGGTGGTGCAGCGGTTTGGCGCCTGCCTTTGGCCCAGGGCGCAATCCTGGAGACCCGGGATCGAATCCCACGTCGGGCTCCCGGTGCATGGAGCCTGCTTCTCCCTCTGCCTGTGTCTCTGCCTCTCTCTGTGACTATCATAAATAAATAAAAATTAAAAAAAAAATACTACCTATTATTATTTTTTTTTTTTAAAGATTTCATTTATTTATTCATGAGAGACACACACAGAGAGACAGAGGCAGAGACACAGGCAGAGGGAAAAGCAGGCTCCATGTAGGGAGCCCGATGAGGGACTCGATCCCGGGACTCTAGGACTGTGCCCCAGGCAGAAGGCAGGCACTAAACCGCTGAGCGACCTAGGGATCCCCAATACTAGCTATTATTAGTGAAAATTCCTGGAAGATCCACTGAGCTGCTCACTGAGGTAGTGAGCTCCCCATCACCAGGGGTGTGTAAGCAGAAGCTGGAGTTAGGCCAGGGATTGAAGCAGTCTATTTGAGACTAGAGGCTGGAGTGTTGGTGGAGGAGCCTGGTCCTTCCCAAATCACATAGCAGGTATAGACTGGAATGAGCATCTGTAAATCTGTGATTTCCTTGTGAAAGTATGTGAAGAGACTGGATGACCTGAAACTCCTCCTTGTGGAATTCCTTCTGGAATCTTTCTACCATAAGCAAGAGCCATCCTTGCTGGAAAGCTGAGCTCTTCTGAATGGCCATGGGCTGCATTTCTACTCAGATGCCAGGGAAGCCAAGCACAGTGGAGGCGGCTGGCTGGTCCTGCACAGGCTGGGGGTGGGGCACTGCCGGGGCTGCCGTCTGCACAGCGGGGCTGCAGGGCTTACGGTTGGGCCTGGGCCAGGGCCCAGCCTGGGAAACTGGAAAGTACGGTTCTCAGGTTCCTCTGCAGTAAATGTGTGTGGAATAGGAGGACTGAGGAAGAAATGAGGTGCGGTGACATCCCAATAGTTCCCTGGGACGAGTTTATAGGGCGCCTGAAGGCCTCTGGAAGAGGGGCATAGAGCAATCAAAGGATTCAGGCACACTCATGACTGGGTACCACGGCCAGGGCACGAAGCTGCTAAGAGAGACTAAGGGCCAATTAAAAAAAAAAAAAAAAAGGGCCAATTCTTCATCCTGCAGATTTTAGTTTAAACATCACTTCTTCCAGGAAGCCTTCCCTAATCGCTCAACACCAGGCTGGAGGTCCCAGCTCTGTGTTCCCAGGGCTCCCTGTTCCTAGTCACACGCTTACCCCAGTTCCTTGTATTTCCTCTCGGTTAGTGGCTCATCCTCCTAGATCAGCTCTCAGCTCTGAGCCCAGGGGCGGAACCATGGTCACTGTTGAACCCTCTGAACCTCAGTTTCTTTACCTGTATAATGGGGACTAATAGCACCTGTGTGACGGTGAATGGAAAGCAGCCGTTGCAGTACCAGGCACAAAGCACGTGCTCCATAAACAGCCACACACACTGTTGTCTTGTAACTGTTATTAACAATTACAAAACTCAGGAGAGGCTGGCTTTTCTCCTCTTCAGCTCCCGGCCTGCCTTGCGTTCATTCTAGAGGAGCGACTGCCCATCTCCCCGCTGGAAGCGGCCGGCAAGCGCACGGCCCGAGCTCAGGTCTGTATCGCCGGCGCCCAGCAGTGTGTATGATATGACAGATAGCAGGCTGCGCTGTCAAACCTGACATAAAAGAATAAGCTCTGGTTCAGGAACCCCTGAAATCCCATCCCAAAGTACACAGAAGGCGTGGTTGATGGTAACAGGAAAGAGCAGGTCTGCTGTTTTGCTTCTGGGCATTGGCTTCCAAAAGGAATGTGATCCACTCCCCTGGTGAGCCTGGGGCAGGGATATGAGTAGAGAAAGGAGCCTCAGAGGAGGTTCTCTAGTCACTGCTTGGTGCCAAGGGACCCACATCTCCCTCCTGATTCTGTGGCATTAGTGTAAGGGTCTATCAGAAGAACGATTCCAGCACCTTCCACTAAGATCCAAAGCCTTCCCAAGCTCTATCCCTTTACGTGCTACAGAACTTGTAAGATTACATAGGAAGAAATTGGCAAGTGTTGGAAAAGCTGGTTTAACTAAAGAATGGTCACCCTGCTACTGGCACAAAGGGAAAAAAGATGGCAGTGCTGTGTCTGTGTTTATTATTTCCTGTTACTCAGAACCTTCTCCCTCCTGGCTCACCTGGCTACCTCCTATTTGGCCTTCCAGACTTGCTCTTCAAGAAGCCTCTTTCCAACTCCAACCAAGCTAAGTAAATCCCTTTCTGTGCCCCAGGGCACCTAACAGCAAATCATCAGGTTAGGATCTGACGTCCCCCTGGGCCCCCCTGGGCCATGCCATCCCCTATTGCTGAGTATCCTTAGTTCCTGGCACAGTGCCTCTCACATAGTAGGTACTCAGGAACTATTATTGAGCAAACCGAACTCCCAAGCCAAGCAGCCTTATCTCCTGACCCAAGCCTGGTGGGAAATTATCTATAGGTTTTTCAGGATCAAACCATAAATAAGACATAAATGAGGGGCGCCTGGGTGGCTCTGTCGGTGAAGCGTCTGACTCTTGGTTTCAGCTCGGGTCCTGATCTCAGGGTTGTGAGATTGAGCCCCGCATCAGGCTCCTTGTTCAGCTTGGAGTCTGCTGGAGATTCTCTCTTCCTCTCCCACTCTGTCTCCCCCTCCAGCTCATACTCTTTCTTTAAAAAGTAAATAAATAAATCTTAAAAAAAAAAAATGTGAGACTCAGCCATACAATGATGGATGTTCTGAGAACAGAAGGTAGAAGAAACACACATACTTCCTGACAAGTCGTTTCCATAGGGTAAGACTAATGGAAGGAACCTAGAAACGGCCTTGTTGAGGAGCACCTCCTGGCCACATATTAGAAGCACCCAAGGAACTTAAAATTGAAACAAAGCAGTACTGGGTCCTGCCCTTGGAGATACCCACTTCACTCTCTAGAGTAGGTCTGAACATCTGTAGGGCTCACAAGTCCCCCCAGGTGGCTCTAATGTGTGGCCTTGGCTGTGAGCCACTGAGCCAGCCCATCCTCCTTGTCTTGTGCAAGCAAGGGAAGAAGGTGACTTGTATGTGTTATCTTCCTCTGGGACTGGGACCAGTCACCCAGGCTCTTCCCCTTCTCCCTCTGAGGCTTTCTTGGGAAATTTCAGACCAGTCAGGCCCCTCTGTGGTCAGGATGGCACAGGCCTGAGCTGTCCCTCAGGGTGCATCTTAGCATGGGACCGGCCAATGTGTTTCCTGAACCACACATGAACGATGAACATCCTGTGCTCCCTTCACGGTCTGGTGTGTCATCTCCCCTTTGCCCACAGGGCTGACTGGTGCCTCCCCAGCCCAGCAAACCAGTTCAGGAGAAAATCATTTTCTAACTCTGAACTTGCTAATCTGGCCTCTCTCCTACCCTCATTTCTTCTGGATAACTAAATAGATTCCTACCTCATTTTCCAGGGAAAACAGAGGTGCGGGCAAACCAGGGTCCTGAATGCACTGGACCAGGGACTTACAGCGTCAGCAGGATCTCAGAGGGAGGTTTCTGCTAAGATCCTGGTAGAGGATGCTAAGGCAGCAGCTTCCTCTTCTGTTTTTTAGCACGTCCAGACCCTGCCAGGCCCCCAAAGCAATAATGCATCTGTTTTTTGAATGCCTGCTGTATACCTAGAATTCTCTTCTCCATCTTGTCTTATACACTTACTTCAAGACTCAGCCTCACCTCCTCCATGAAGCCTTTCCTACTCCCCAGATAAGCTGCCTCCTGGTGACTGCCAGAAGCAACACATGTCCTCTCAGGAAAGGCTTCACTTCAGTCCAGGCCAACAGAGATTATAGAAAAGCTACTGATTTGCTATTGATGCATTCTGACCTTAGAAAATTTTTAAAATATTTTTAAAAAGTACCACAGCAGACAGGATAATGAAAAGTAACCTTTAAGCTGAGCAGCAAAAAGGGGAAAAAAATCATAAAAAATGAGAACAAGTTAAGGGAACTCTGAGAAATCATCATGTGTAATAACATTTGCATTATAGAGATCCCAGAAGGAGAAGAGAGAGAGAAAAGGGGAGACGACTTATTTGAAGAAATAACAGTTATCTGGGGAAGGAAACTGACATCCTGATCTAGGAAGCAAAGAGAACCCCTAACAAGATTAACCCTAGGAGGTTCACACTAAGACACATAAAGGAACTTAAAATTTTGTTATTTTAAACAAAATGTAGGGGGTCCTGGGTGGCTTAGTCAGTTGGGCATCCAACTCTTGGTTTCAGTTCAGGTCAGGGTCTCAGGGATGTGGGGCCAAGCCCCCCGTAGGGCTCTGCAATCTGTGGAGCCTGCTCGAGATTCTTTCCCTCTTCATCTCCATCTCCCTCTGCCCCTCCACTCTCTCTCTCTCAAATAAAGAAAAAAAAATCTTAAAAAAAATAAAATAACAAAAAATCATTGAGCTTTAAATTTTAAAAACAGCAAGAAAAAAGAAAACAATTACATATAAGAGGAACTCCACATGGCTATCCACTGATTTCTCAGCAGAAATTTTGCAAGTCAGAAGGAGTGGCCTGGTATGCTCAAAGTGCTAAAAGGGAAAAACCTACAACCAAAAATGCCCTATCTGGCAAGGTAATCATTCAGAATAGAAGGAGAGAATTTCCCAGACAAACAAAAGTTAAAAGAGTTCATCACCATGAAACCAGCCTCACAAGAAATGTTAAAGGGAATTCTTTGAGTGGAAAGAAAAGGCCATACCTAGAAATTTAAAGAATTATAAAAGGGAAAAAATTTCATGAGTAAAAGCCAACACCTAGTTAAATAGCAGGTTGACCAGTTACAAAGTTGATATGGAGATTAAAATACAAAAATAGTAAAATCAGTTATAGCTACAAAATTAGTTAAGGGATATGCAAAATAAGAACATGTAAAATAGAGGCAGCCAGGGTGGCTCAGCGGTTTAGCACCGCCTTCAGCCCCGGGCATGATCCTGGAGACCTGGGATGGAGTCCCACATCGGGGTCCCTGAATGGAGCCTGCTTCTCCCTCTGCCTGTGTCTCTGCCTCTCTCTCTGTGTCTCTCATGAATAAATAAATAAAATCTGAAAAAAAAATACTGTTAAAGAAAAAGAACATGTAAAATATGACAACATATACATAAAATGTGGAGGGGGAATAAAATTTCATGCTTTTAGAATGTGTTCAAACTTAAGCAACTGTCAACCTAATATAGACTTCTTTACACATAAGATGTTATAGATGAACCCAATGTTAGCCACAAATCAAAAACCTGTAATAGGTTCACAAAAAGCAAAGAGAAAGGAATCCAAACATAACACTAGAGAAAACCAATCGAAACCACAAAGGAAGAGAGCAAGAGAAGAAAGAAACAGAAGAACTACATAACTACCAGGAAAAAAATGAACAAAATGGCAATAAGTACACACCCATCAGTAATTACATTGGGGATCCCTGGGTGGCTCAGCGGTTAAGCGCCTGCCTTCGGCCCAGGGCGTGATTCTGGAGTCCCGGGATTGAATCCCACATCGGCTCCCTGCTTGGAGCCTGCTTCTCCCTCTGCCTGTGTCTCTGCCTCTCTCTCTCTCTGTGTGTCTCTCATGAATAAATAAAATCTTAAAAAAAAAAGTAATTACTTTACATGTAAATGAACTAAATGCTCCAATCAAAGGACATAAGGTTACTGAATGGATTAAAAAAAGAGACCCATTTATGCTGCTTACAAGAAACTCATTTCAGACCTAAAGACACATACAGACTGAAGTGAAAGGCTTGAAACACATACCATGCAGGGCTACCTGGGTAGCTCAGCTGGTTGAGCAGCTGACTCTTGATTTTGGCTCAGGTCATGGTGTCAGGGTTGTGGGATCAGCCCTGCATCAAGACTCTGCACTGAGAATGGAGCCTGTTTGGGATTTTCTCCCTCTCTCTCTCTCTCTCTCTTCACCACCCACCCACTGGCTCTCTCTCTCTCTCTCTCTCTCTCTCTAAAAACCAAACCAAACAAAACCAAAAGCATATACCATACAAATGGGAGGAGAAAAAAAAAGCCAGGGTAGCAGTATTTCTATCAGACATAAGAGGCTTTAAAATGAAGACTGTAGCAAGAGAAAAAAAGACACTACATTATGACAGAGGAATCAGTCCAACAAGAGGATATAACAATTGCAAATATCTATGCACCCAACACAGAGTTCTTTTTTTTTTTAAAGATTTATTTATTTATTCATAGAGACAGAGAGAGAGAGAGAGAGAGAGAGAGGCAGAGACACAGGCAGAGGGAGAAGCAGGCTCCACACAGGGAGCCCAACACAGGACTTGATCCCGGGTCCCCAGGACCACACCCCGGGCTGCAGGCGGTGCTAAACCTCTGCACCACCGGGGCTGCCCAATACAGAGTTCTTAAATACATAAAGCAACTATTAACAGAGATAAAGGAAGAAATTAACATAATACAGTAATAGTAGGGAACTTTAACACACTACATACATCAATGGATAGATTATCCAGACAGAAAATCAACAAGGAAATAGTAGCTTTGAACAACACATTAGACCAGACAAACAAATATGTACAGAACATTCCATCCAAAAACAACAGACTGCATATTTTTTCAAGTGAACATGGAACATCCTCCAGAGTAGGTCACACAGTAGGCCACAAAACAAGTCTCAATAAATTTAAGAGGACTGAAATTATATCAAGCATCTTTTGCACCACAACCATATGAAACTAGGAATCAATTACGAGAAAAAGACTGGAAAAAACACAAACACATGGAGGCTAAACAACATGCTACTAACCAAGTCAATAAAGAAATCAAAGAGGAAATGATTACAGCAGAAATAAACGAAAGAGACTGAAAAAAAAAAAAACAGAAAAAAAATTCATGAAAGCAAGAGCTGGTGCTTTGAAAAGATAAAATTGATCAACTTTTATCCAGACTCATCAAGAAAAAAATGGAGAGGACTCTATTAATTAAATCAGAAATGAAGGAGGAGAAATAACAACCAATACCACAGAAATACAAAAATTACAACAGAATATGGTGAAAATGCATATGCTAACAAATTGAACAACCTAGAAGAAATGGATAAATTCCCAGAAACATACACTCTTTCAGAAATGAACCAAGAAGACATGGAAAGGGACACCTGGGTGGCTCAGTGGTTGAGCGTCTGCCTTTGGCTCAGGACGTGGTCCTGGAGTTCCAGGATCGAGTCCCACATCGGGCTAACCTTGAGGAGCCTGCTTCTCCTTCTGCCTATGTCTCTGCCTCTCTCTCTGTATCTCTTATGAATAAATAAACAAAATCTTTAAAAAAAAGAAAAAAAGAAAAAGGAAGACATGGAAAACCTGCACTGATCAATTACTAGTAATAAAATCTGTTAAAATAAAAAAAACCCCAACAAACAAAAGTCCAGGACCAGAAGGCTTCTCGGGTGAATTCTATGACACATTTAAAGAAGACTTAATACCTATTCTTCTCAAATTATTCCAAAAATAGAAGAGGAAATAAATCTTCCAAATTCATTCTATGAGGCCAGCATTACCCTGATACCAAAACCAAACACACGAGAAAAAAAAGAAAGAAAGAAAGAAAATTATAGGCCAATATCCCTGATGAACATAGATGCAAAAATCCTCAACAAAACAGCAAAACAGAATTCCACAAAACCATAAAAAAGTCATTCACCACAATCAAGCGGGATTAATCCAAGGATGCTAAGGTGGTTCAATATCTGCAAATCATTCAAGGTGATACATCACATTAACAAGAGGAAGAATAAAAACCATATGATTATCTCAACAGATGCAGAAAAAGCATTAGACAAAGTACAACTTCCGTTCATGGTGAAAACCTCAACAAAGTGCGGTTAGAGGAGACATACCTCAACATAATAAAGGCCATGCATAAAATCCACAGCTTATAACATACTCAGTGGTGAAAAATGGAAAGTGTTTCCTTTAAGATCAGGAACAAGACAAGGATATCCACTCTCACCACTCTGATTCAACATAGTATTAGAAATCCTAGCTACAGCAAGCAGATGAGACAAAGAATGAAAAGGAGCCATACTGGTAAGAAAGTAAACCTAGGGGCAGCCCCAGTGGCGCAGCGGTTTAGCGCCGTCTGCAGCCCTAGGGTGTGATCCGGAAGACCCAGGATTGAGTCCCATGTCGGGCTCCCTGCATGGAGCCTACTTCTCCCTCTGCCTGTGTCTCTGCCCCCTTCCCCCCCGAATAAATAAATAAATCTTAAAAAAAAAAAAAAGAAAGTAAACCTATTTGCAGATGACATGATGCTATATGTAGAAAATCCTAAAGAAATTAATCCAGTAAAGTTGCAAAATACAAAATTAACATACAAAAATCGGTTGTATTTCTATACACTATAATGAAGTAGCAGGAAGAGAAATTATGAAAACAATTCCATTTACAGTAGCACCAATAAGAACAAAGTACATATGAATAAACTTAACCAAGGAGGTGAAAGACCTGTACTCTGAAAACTATACTGATGAAAGAACATTGATGAAAAATAGCATTGATGAAAGAAATTGAGGACAACACAAACAAATGGAAAGATATACCATGGTCATGGATTGGAAGAATTAATAGCATTAAAATGTCCATGTTATCTTAAGCAAACTACAGATTCAATGCAATCCCTATCAAAATGCCAATATCATTTTTCACAGAACTAAAATTTGTATGGAACCACAAAGACCCCAAATAGCCAGCCATTCAGTCCTGAGAAAGAAGTACAAAGCTGAAGGTTATCTCAATCCCGGATTTCAAGATACACTACAAAACTATAGTAATAAAAACTGTGTGGTAGGCACACAGAAACAGACACAGAGATCAAAAGAACAGAACACAAAGACCAGAAATAAACTCATGGTTGTATGGTCAATTAACTTACAACAAATGAGGCAAGAATTTATAATGGGGAAGACAGTCTCTTCAATAAATGATGTGGGGAAAACTGAAACCCTTGCTTACATCACACACAAAAATTAACTGAAATGGATTAAAGACCTAACTGTGAAACCTGAATTGATAAAACTCCTAAAAGAAAACAGGCAGTAATCTCTTTGACATTAGCCTTAGCAACATTTTTCTAGATATGTCTCCTCAGGCAAGGGGAACAAAAGCAAAAATAATCAGGACTACACCGAAATACAAAGCATTTGCACAGCAAAGGAAACCATCAAAACAAAAAGGTAACCTATTGAAGATATTTACAGATGATATATCTGATAAGGGGTTAATATCCAAGATACATAAAGAACTTCTACAATTCAACACCAAAAAACCCCAAACAACCTGATTTAAAAATGGGAAGAATATCTGACTAGCCATTTTTCCAAAGACATACAGATGGCCAACAGACACATGAAAAGATGCTCAGCATCAGCAATCATTAGGGAAATGCAAATCAAAACCACAATGAGCTATCGCTTTGCGCAGGTTAGAATAACTACTATCAGAAAGACAAGAAATAACAAGTGTCGGTGAGAATGGAGAAAAGGTAACCCTCATGTACTGCTGGTGGGAATTTAAACTGGTGCAGCCACTGTGGAAAATAGTATGGAGGTTCCCCCCAAAATTAAAAATAGGACTATCATACGATCCAGTAATTCCACTGCTGGATATTTATCCAAAGAAAACAAAGGTACTAATTTGAAAAGATACATGTACTCCTTTGTTTACTGCAGCATTATTTACAATAGCAAAGAAGCAACCCAAGTGTTCATTGACTGAGGGATGGATAAAGAAGATGAGGTGTGTGTATACACACACACACACACACACACACACACACACACACACACAATGGAATATTACTAGGCCATAAAAAAGAATGACACCTTGCCATTTCTGACAACATGGGCCAGACCTAAGGGGAATTATGCTAAGTGAAATAAGACATGGATAACACAAATACCATATTACTTCACTTAAATGTGGAGTCTAAAAAACAAAACCAATGAACAAATAAACAAGCAGAAACAGATTCTTATATACAGAGAACTGGTAGTTGCCAGAGGGGAGGTGGGTGAGAGGATGGGTAAACAGGATGCAGAGGTATAAACTTTCAGTTACAAAATAAATACAATATGGAGATGAAAAAGTACAGCATAGGATACACAGTCAATCATTCAAAAAAAATTTTTAGGGCAGCCCGGATGGCTCAGTACTTTAGCACTACCTCAGTCCAGGGCGTGATCCCGGAGACCCAGGATGGAGTCCCACATTAGGCTCCCTTCATAGAGCCTGCTTCTCCCTCTGCCTGTGTCTCTGCCTCTCTCTCTCTCTCTCTGAAAAAAAAATTTTTTTTAAAGATTTTATTTATTTTTTATTTATTTTTTTTAAAGAGAGCACAAATAAGTCAGGGGAGGCACAGAGGGATAGTGAGAGGGAGAGAGAATCTCAAGTAGACTCCACCCTGAGCAGAGAGCTTCACACAGGGCTTGATCTGAGATTATAACCTGAGCCGAAATCAAGAGTAGGTCCCTTAACCAAGTGAACCACCCAGCTGCCCTCAGTCAATCATTTTTTAACAATGTTCTTGGTGACTATACTTATCTTGATGAGCACTGAGTAATATATAGAATTATCTAATCAATATGGTGTACACTTTAAGGTAGCGTAACATTGTATGCCAATTATGCATAAATAAATAAGTAAATAATAATAAATGTTACAGAAAAAGTTTTATAGGGAATGAAATATATAGGTGTCCTTAGGTCCTGGTGATAATTAATGGAGAAAGGAGGGTCTCCTGACTGTAGCCCCATCCCAGACCAGCATAGACTATATCAGATCTCTCTTGGAGATCAGAAATTAAGAAATCTGGATGATTTTCTGTTTGAAAGCCCTCACCACTCCCTCAATAGCTTCATTTAATCCTCCAATAATTTTTTTGAGCACTACCCCTGTGGAAAGGAAGTGTGTGTGCAAGGCATGCCATGTTGTCCATATGATGTGCGTATCACTAGCCATTGTACTTGTCATCCTGTGATGGGGGGCTGCTCTCGCCTGAGTGGGGGCTGAACACTGAAAGCTCAAATGTCTAGCAGGACAGGGCTGGCTAAGTACAAAGCAGAATATTTATATGATGACACAGGTATAGCAGCCAAGAGCAATGAGCAAGATCTCTGCTTCTCAACGTGGGTAGAGCTGAAAAGAAAGTGGTGTAAACACTAGGTTTCTGAATAACGAGTACAGCATATTGCACCATTTTTTTTTTTTTTTTTTGCTGAGTACTGTTATATGTATACAAACCCACCGTATATACATCTAAAATGAGAGTGCAGAGAGAGACCTCAGCTCGTATGTCTCTGTTTCATCAAGGGCCAGTGAAGAGCTCAATGCTTAATAGGTGCTCAGTAAATGTGAGCCACACAGACAGCAGCACCAGGTGACCAGTAGGGCCTTGTCTTGGAGTAATGGATCTGGGCCTCTCCAGGGGCTTCAGTGAGATTCCTCCTACACTGACTCTCCCTCCCCCTCCCACCCGTCCCACCCCCAGCGGAGCCCAGACCCCACAGCTCCATTCTAGTCGTGGGTGCTCCTGGCCTATCCACTCCCTCCCCAGACCCAGACTCAGCCTGCTCTCTGTTCCCCTGTTCTCCTGGGGACTGGGCCATGAATGACTCAGCCGGCCAGTTCTCCTTGCCAGGTTCTGAACCTCTGGGGCTCCCAGAACATTAGCATCTGCAGCCTCTCAGGGCTCAGTGCTGCAAGCTGGTGCCCTCGTTTGCTCTCTAAGGGCACGACTGTGAACTAGGTTCCCCCACTGTGGCCTGCTTCCTACAGGCCGAGGGTGCCAGCAATGGGAATGAATGAATTATGCACTGTGGCAAATGGCTGGCCCAGAGTGTCAGGAACATCTGCACAGATGTTGTATAAGAATGGGGGTGGAAACGTGTTGGAGGGCTGAAAAACAACTGAAAAGCTCACTGCAACGCCAGACACACCGACCTACCCGAAGGACTAACAACCAGTTATTTCTTTCACAACAGGCCTCCAGAATTGTACCTGATCTATCCCGATCTTTCTAGGTTTCTGAGGTTTGCAGTCTCCAAAGCAGGGCTTTAGCCAGAGCAGTGTAAAGGGTCCAGAGCGAGATTGCCTGGGTCTGGACTGAGTATCTGGTGACTGTACAAGCAAAAACGTCTGCGTGCCTCGGTTTCCTCACTTGTGAAACAGTGAAAAGTGATCGAGTGGCACTTACAGAAATGCCTTGTGGATTCGAAGACAGAAGTCTTGTAAAGGCTGAGGGATGGTGAGTGCATAGGTCTTAATTGTGCAGGCTTTTACTGCGGGTGCTCCCACCTCCAATGGCCCTGCACCAGTTACTCTAAATCTCAATGGACTAATCTGCAAAATGGGGAGGACAATAATGTTCCGGATGAGACGACAAGGTTAAACTGTTACAATCTGTGGCTCGTGTCGTCGGGAGTTTGCGCAGACTCCTCCAGATCGGGAGACTCTAGGGCCAACCCGCCCGGGCCCGCCCCTCGGTGCACGGGCGAGGACACCTCCAGCCTAAGGAGCCCAGGCCCCGGGACCCGACCCGAACCCCCAGGACCCCTTTTCTTCAAGAGAGGTGGCTGCGGGTTCATCTGGGTGACCGGGGAAGCCCGCGGAGGTCGAGGGGGCCCCACCGTCGGCGCGGGGCCCGCGTGCCCTTGGGGGTCGGGGACGCCTCGGCCGCAGTCCTCGTTATTCCAGGAAAAAGAAACAGAAAATACTGCAAAGGAGGTTATCTCCCCGCCGGCTTCCGGCTCTGATGACGCCCGGCCGCGCGGGGCCGCGGGCACCTCGGAGCGCCCCGGGGCGCGGGCGGGAGAGCCTCGGCTCAGCGGGTGCCCCGCCGCCGCCGGCGCCGCAGGGGACGCGCCCACCCCTCGCCCGGCCCGCGGGGGGCGACTCCGTGCGCGCCCCGAGCTCCGCGGCCCCCGCCGCCCCCCGAGCCCCCGGGCCCCCCGCGCCCCCCGGACCCCGCCGCCCCGCGCTTACCTTGCAGAGCCCGCGCCGCCGCCAGGCAGAGGGCGAGGAGCCCCAGGGCCGAGCCGCAGGGCTGCCTAGAGCCGCGCGGCGGAGGCCTCATGGGCGATCCCTGGGCCGCTCGCGCCGGGCACCGGCTCCCAGGCTGCGCCGCCACAGCGCCGCGCGGCGCCCTCCCGCCTCGGCCCGCCTCCCCGCGCAGGTCCTGGCGGCCAAATGCAGATGAGCAGCCGGCCTGCGCGGGAGCCGTTCCCAAGAAGCGGGAAGGCAGGAGGAGAGACAGGGAAGGGGGAGCGGCGGGAACGCACACGCTCAGAAGCAAATAATGGCAAGTGACGAGCTGCCTGCTTCCGTTCACACCCAGTCCACTAGCATTGATTCCAGAGTCGGCTGGTTGCTGGATGGCAGGAGGGAGGGGAAGCACCGGCTGTGGCTGCTGCCCGAGGACCAGTAGAGACCGTCTGATGGCTCTGCGGGCAAGGAGAAGGCTTTTTGAAAGTGAAGTGACAAACTGGTGAGAAGGGTGACAAGGGGGTCTCAGGCTGCTCTGGCTGAAGCCATTGGATACTACTATCATAGTAGTGATATCCGTCCACCATCCATCATCTACCCATCCATCCATCAGTCCATCCACCTCCATCCCCCCACCCATCCACCCCTCTCTCTCTCCAAGTGTTCACTGACAGCCTCCTTGTTTGCACAAGGACTGGCACATAGTAGATACTCAGAGAGCATGGAGGAAATGTTTGAACCACATAGTGTTTGCTTCAGGGACGGGCACATTGGGCCCTCCAAGTCTGTGCTTGGATTGCTAAAATCAGAGGATACAAACCTGGGAATACTGGAGGAGCATCTTGCCTGTCACGTGGAGAGGCCCTGAATTAAGAATGAAGCCAAGATGACACAAACTGAGCCACAGGGAACGACCAAGAGAGATTGAGCCCTAATGACATGGTTTGAGCTCTGGGATTCTGTACACTTGCCTTTGCCACTTACGAGCAAGTAAATGATCTCTCTTGACTGGGAAAATTTAATTTAGATTTGTATGACATAGGATTGAAAAAAATGTCTTGACTAATAAAAGTGATCTTGACACTTTTCTGTTTTCTTTATCCCACATATGGGGATTTAGAAATCATTTGTATTTGTTTCTCTGTCAAACTTTTATCAAATCTGCCTTTGTACTGAGTAGTGTGCTAGGCTCTGCAGCTCCAGAGATGAATATCATGGCTCCTAATCCCAAGAAATTCACAATCTAAGTAGAGACCTGGAGACTGAATGATCCAAATTGGGAAAGATGTCCAGGTATGAGGACTTTTCCTGCTGAGGCCAAGACCCAAACTGGCTGATTTGCTCACTGCTGCATACCTGGCACCTGGCACATGGTAGGTGCCTAATAACTATTTGTTAAATGAATATAGGAATGAGAAAAACTGAAGCCTGAGAAATTTGAAAGAGAAGGATTTCATGATATCAAGAGCTGTGAAAAGCCTAGAGTGACCCAGTAATGCTGCGAGTTTATCTCCTGACTCTGTCACCTACCAGTTCTCTGGCCATGGAGACATGACATCAACTCTCTGGACCTCTGATGGGACCAGACTGTGCCAGAAACGGGCAACCCCGTCTGCACATTAGAAATAAAGCATCATGGCTTGGGTGTCCCTCCGGTTCAATTGAATCAGATGTTCCAGGGGTGGGGCCTGCACATTAGTGTTTTTTGAAAACTCTGAGTGATTCTGATGTGCAGCCAAGGCAGAAAACCACTGCTCTTGATTAGTTAGAAGCTTCTTCTGGTCACGTCTGATGACACTTAAATCTGAGATTGTCAGATCCTTTCTGTAGAGTAGGATTGTGTAGAGCAGGGAGATAGTAGGAGTCCATTTAAGTCTTGATTATATTGACTATTTTATTTCCCTTCTCTGTTCCTTTATTCCTCTCTCTCTCTCTCTCTCTCTCTCTCTCTCTCAAGTGTTTTATTTATTTATTCATGAGAGACACAGAGAGAGAGGCAGAGATACAGGCAGAGGGAGAAGCAGGCTCAATGGGCGGGGAGCCCAATGTGGGACTTGATCCCAGGACCCTAGGATCACGCCCCAAGCCGAAGGCAGACGCTCAACCATCGAGCCACCTAGGTCCCCTCTCTCTTTCAACAAATATCAGTTAAGGGCCTGCAAGATACAAGGGATGACATCAGTCTGGTTGAGGCAGAAAGGAAGGAGCAGGGAGGAAGACTGGAAAAGTAGATTGGGACTAAGACTTAGAACGTGCTTGTTTTTACTAAACTCAATATTGAGGGTGCTTGTTTTTGCTAAAAGTATATAATTCAAGATTCATACCTAATCTGATACATTGGCTCCTTCTTTGCCATCTTTGGCATATACTATAGCTCTCAGGTATTTGGTAACTTTTCTCACCAACCAATCACTCTGGAAAAAAAAAATCAACACCCACCACTGCTATTTTCTCAAAATCTTTGGAACCCTTTTTTACTTCAAGAGAAACAAATTATGTTCTCATCTTTGAGAACAGTCCTGACTTTAAATATGCTATTCCATTGTTCCTGTCAGTACATATGAATTTGTGAGCCATGTACCCTGGTGTTTGGTTCTGGAAAACTGATCACTACATTCAGATGATCTGTTAACTTCTTGCTTCTTTCATCTCTCTTGAAAATATGCTTATTCTTATGTATGGACGTTGTTATGGTGCCATGCAGGTGGCTGAGCTGGGAGGGGATGGAATGTTACAGTATACAAACTTTGTTAAAGTTTGTTCCTTGGAACTGGGTTTTTACGGTGCCATATAGCATACTAAAGCTCTTATGCTCCACTGGCTTGGTCCACACCAATGCCTGTACCATGAAGCCCGAGTGTAGCCTCTATGAACAGATGTTCCACTCTTAGCTGTGTGAGCTTAGGCAAGGTATTCAACATTTCAGCAGTTCTCTTTTCTTTTCTTTTTTCTTTTCTTTCTTTTTTTCTTTTTGTAAAAGATTTTATTTATTTATTCATGAGAGACACACAGATTGAGAGAGAGAGGCAGAGACACAGGCAGAGGGAGAAGCAGGCTCCATGCTGGGAGCCCGACATGGGACTAGATCCCCGGTCTCTAGGTGCCCACCTTGGGCTGAAGGCGGCGCTAAACCGCTGTGCCACCCAGGCTGCCCCTCAGCAGTTTTCTTAACTGTAAAATGGGATTCCGATATTACTACTACTGATGCTGCTCTGAAGATCAATAAGATACAGGTGAGAAGGGAGATGATTGCACAGAAAACCCTCGATCCATTATCACAATGTCCAGCTCATAATGGATGCATAATAGATGCTCACTAACTGAATAAATCTCCCCATGGTATTCATGCTTTTTAGCCTTGGGCTCAAAGATTATATTTCTAAAGGACAGAGACCATTTTTTACAGATCTTCTATGGGTTGTCTCTTCCTGCACAGTGCTGGGCATATAAAAGGTGTTCAATAAATATGCAGTGGGGGCAATGTTGTGGATGGCAAAAAGTCTAACTTGAATTCTGGTCTTAGCTGTTCCATTACAGAAACGATTTAATATCACTGGGTCTCAGTTTCTTTGGTAAAAATAGGGTGTTAGCCCCAATATTTATAGCAGCAATGTCCACAATAGCCAATCTATGGGAAGAGCTGAGATGTCCATCAACAGATGAATGGATAAAGATGTAGTACATATATACAATGGAATATTACTCAGCCATCAGAAAGGATGAAATCATACCATTTACATCAACATAGATGAAACTGGAAGGTATTACACTAAGTGATATAAGTCAATCACAGAAAGACAATTATCATATGGCTTCACTCATATGAGGAATATAAAAAATAGCATAGAAGATCATAGGGGAAGGGAGAGAAAACTGAATGGGAAGAAATCAGAGGAAGACAAACCATGAGAGCCTCTTAACTATGGGAAACAAACTGGAGTTGCTGGAGGGGAGGCAGGTGGGGGGATGGGGTAACTGGATGACGGGCATTAAGGAGGGCATGTGATGTGATGAGCACTGGGTATTATGTGCAACTGATGAATTACTGAACTCTACATCTGAAACTAATGATGTTCTATGTGTTGGCTAATTGAATTTAAATTAAAAAAAGAAAAAAAATTGAGTGTTAGGCATTGAGTACATGGTCTGGAGCAGATGCCATGTGCTTAATCAGAATATGATCCACAGGAGATTTTCAATCAAATGTAACAAAACAAACATAAAAGTTAGACAAGCAAACAAAATGGTTTTCCTGAACTACCTGGCATTCGTGAGCTAATTGGCACACAGAGTCCAACATTACCATGGTGTGCCCGGATGGGCTGGGTATCCCAGGTACAGGTGGGTGCTGGCTGTTCAGTCTAATTCCAAAAAAAAAGCCAATGAAAAAGTCACAAAGCCAGGGCACTGTGAAGGAGTGCTGCTAAAGTAAAACATGCGTGATCAAAGCTTATGAGTTGTATTTTTAAAATCACAATTTACCACCATGTTCAACAAAAATTACTGGGAACCATATGCCCCACAGAATTTTCTGATCTTGTGGACCATCACAGACAACACTGGTGTAGGAGCAATCTGCTCCAGCACAGAAGAGCATTTTATCACTGATCTCGTTTAGAATTGCTGGTGCCTGGGGATGATAAAAACTTTCAGGTGGGTCTTAATTCATTTTTAAATTCTCTTTAGACATTGAACCTCCTTGCATCAGGGGTCAGCCTCTCCCTGCCCCTGGTTCACAAGGGATTACAAATATTTGGTTGTCCTTGGACTCGATTTCTCTGGCTTCTTACAACCTGAACATCATTCTCATCTCAGTACAAACATCATTCTCTTTGAGAGGCTTCCAATAGCCCTGTCCTACTGATCTTCACAGTCACTGTCCTGTATTTTAAAACCAACTCTACTGAGGTTTAATTGATATGCGGAGAAATGACATTGGGTGATTTGATGAGTTTTATTATATGGATCCACCCATGAAATAACGACCACGACCAAGACACAGATATTTCCATCACTCCCAAATTTCCTCTTTGCAGCCTGTCTGTCCTCCTCGCTGCCCTCAGCCCCGGGCAACAATTGGATTGTGTTTGTCAGGGCAGCAGATTCATTTACATTCTCTAGAATGTTATATAAAGAGAATCATACAGCGTGCAGTGTTTCGCTTTGTTTTGTTTTTGTTCTTACCGAGCATCATTTTGAGATTCTTTCATGTTGTTGTATGGGTCAGTGTTCCATTTCTTGTTATTCCACTGAAGGGCTAATCTGCAGTTGGTATATTCATTCACCCACTTATGAACATTTGGGTTATCTTCTGTTTTTGCTGGTTGACATCAGTCTGTTTTATTGTCTTCATTGACTAATCATTATCTGATATAATCTTTTGATATCTTCTTTTTATTCATTTGTTTTTACATTTTTTACATTTTTATTTTTTCAGATTTTATTTTATTTTTTTTAAAGATTTTATTTATTTATTCATGAGAGACACACACAGAGAGGCAGATACATAGGCAGAGGGAGAAGCAGACTCCCTGCAAGAAGCCCGATGGTGGGACTCGATCCCAGGCCCACGGGATCACAACCTGAATGGAAGGCAGATGCTCAACCACTGAGTCACCCAGACGCCTTCATTTTTAAAGGATTTTTTTAATCTTGTTTTTTGTTATTTTGGTTTTTTTAAGTCTAGTTGTTTAGGTGACTCCCCTCTTCTCCTGAGCTAAAACACAAAGGACCTTAGTCTATTGTTTTTCACTGCATCTTCAGTAGGGATGCAAGATAAGAGTTCATGAGTTAAATAATCCTAGGAATTTCAACACTGGGAGCATTCCTGAGTTCAAATACCAACTACGGGCATCATTAATTTTGTGACCTTGAGCAAATTGCCCCACCTCTGAATTTCAGTTACTTTATCTGTAAAATTTTTAATTAATTAATTAATTTATTTATTTATTTTAGAGAGGGGTGAGGGGCAGAGAGAGCAGAGAAGAGAGAATCTCAAGTAGACACCCTGCTAAGCAGGAAGCCCAATGCGGAGCTCCATCTCACCACCTGTGCTGAAAGAAATGGTGGGATGCTTAACCCACCACACCATCCAGGTGCCAGTCTTCATCTGTAAATTGAGCATTAATCATACTATCTCACAAAGTTTTCAGGGTACAGGTAGGTTACTAACAGTGAAAAGTCAGTGCTGTCCTAAGTGTCTCAGAAGTAAGAACTTACTTAATCATTTAATCAAATAATCAATCCCATGAGGAAAGGACTGTATCTTCCTACCCATTTCACAGATGAGGAAGTTGAGGCACAGAGTTAGTAACTGCCAGAGCTTCAACTTGCACTCAGGCTGTTTGGCTTATGAGACTTACCACTCCATTATTCTGCTTCTCTATGTTATCAAATGACATAATACGTGAAGTGCTCAGCACAGTACCTGACATATACCTGCTTCACAATAAATATGACTTTCTTTCTTCCTTAGGTATAACGTCAGAGAGAAGGATGCCAAACATTCCACTATTTACCTATAATTCCAGAATCATAGGTGCAAAGTTGTAGCTTGTAAAATTCAATGTAATTTTGTAGATCGGGATGTACGGCATTATTTTCAACCTCTAGACAGTTTCTTAGTCTAAGACACGATCATAAGTACTGAGAAGGATGATAAGTTGACCAAGTAAATCAGTGTTACTATATTTTTCCAGTAAATTGATTGTGAGCCCTTGCTTGTTTTTTAAGATTTCATTTATTTGGGGATCCCTGGGTGGCGCAGCGGTTTGGCACCTGCCTTTGGCCCAGGGCGCAATCCTGGAGACCCGGGATCGAATCCCACATCAGGCTCCCGGTGCATGGAGCCTGCTTCTCCCTCTGCCTGTGTCTCTGCCTCTCTCTCTCTCTGTCTGTGACTATCATAAATAAATTGAAAAAAAAAATAAAAAAAAAAGATTTCATTTATTTATTTGACAGAGAGAGACAGCACAAGCAGGGGAGCCAGAGAAGGACAGAGAGAAGCAGGTTCCCTGCTGAGCAGGGAGCTGGAAGCAGGACTCCGTCCCAAGACTCCAGGATCAAGACCTGAGCTGAAGGCAAGTGCTTAACCCACTGAGCAACCCGGGTGCCCTGATTGTGAACCCTTGTTTATATGTGTGGCCTAGGAGACTCCTGAGACCCTTTGAAGGCAAGTGAGGGCTGGCCTGAGGGTGTCCAGGGTAGCTCTGTAAGCAGCCTGTCAACAGGCGCGATCAATGTCAAATGATTGGTGTGGGGGAGGTGCCACCCCTCAGGGGTGGGACAGCTATTTTCTGATTGGGACTATAAAGCACTTTACAAACAATAACTGTTTAGGAATATTCTTAGAGTCGTAGCCTGTAAAGTCTATTTATAGCCTGTTATCTGAGTGGCCAATCTGGGAGAAGCCCTTCTCCAGGGCTGGAGGGAGCGGGAAACCAGCTGAGCTACTCACAGCAGCAGAGCTCTGCCTTTGTGGGGTGTGAACCCCCAGGAGGTAGGTGTTGGACAGGTGACTCAGGTATGGGGGATCTCCTGATCTTGGGGGACTTACACAAGCCATGCCCTGTCTTCTGTGAGAACTGGTTGAGGAGGAGAGGTTAACAAAGGAATCATTCTTTCTGCCTTTTGACAGCTTCCAGTGTCATGGAGGCACAGGAGCTAACAAGACCAATGCCTTGCTATAGGATAATGTGTGAAGGAGTTTTAGGCATAGAGTATGGCACACTCCAGTGCAGATGGGATGGGAGATTGGGTGACAGGGGCATCAAATGTGGTTTCTTGGAGTAATTGAGTCTTGATTTTGACTAACATGTCTCTGGGCTGATTTCCTGGGTATAAGACCCATGCTCAGAGATCCTCATACTCTTGGATTAAAGCTCTGCTGTCACCATCCTGAAATTCTCTTTCTTTCTTTTCTTTCTTTTCTTTCTTTCTTTCTTTCTTTCTTTCTTTCTTTCTTTCTTTCTTTCTTTCTTTCTTGAGACAGAGAGAGAGAGAGAGAGAGAGAGAGAGAGGCAGAGACACAGGCAGAAGGAGGAGCAGGCTCCATGCAGGAAGCTGATGTGGGACTTGATCCTAGGACTCCAGGATCACGCCCTAGGCCAAAGGCCGGCACTAAACCACTGAGCCACCAGGGCTGTCCACGATCTTGAAATGCTTAATAATTTTTGAATGAGGGCCCCTACCTGTTCATTTTGTACTGGGTCCCGCAAATTCCATCCTGATCATCCCTTATCAGGTTATTTCCATCACTTGTTTTTCCTCCTAAATAGGCTTCTCCTTTTTTTTTTTTTTTAAAGTGAGAGATATCCTAAACTTTTTATTTTATTTTTTTTTATTTTATTTATTTATGATAGGCACACAGTGAGAGAGAGAGAGAGAGGCAGAGACACAGGCAGAGGGAGAAGCAGGCTCCATGCACCGGGAGCCCGATGTGGGATTCGATCCCAGGTCTCCAGGATTGCGCCCTGGGCCAAAGGCAGGCGCTAAACCACTGCGCCACCCAGGGATCCCCAGGCTTCTCCTTTTTAGATTTTTTTCATCTCACCAAAAAACATCAGCTTCTTCCCAACCCTCTGGACTTGAAAACTTGAGGAGGCTGTCACCTTGGTGTCACCCTCCACACCCAGATAATTGCCAAGACCTGAGAAGTATTCCTTTAAATGCCTCACATCCCCCTGCTGCTCACTGTTTCTGGAGCCATCCAGGTGGTCCAATCTTCTCTTGGCTTTTGCATGGAGTCCCTGAACCCCTGTTACTTGGGATGGTCTAGGAATCGTTGGTATCATCATAAACTGGACCTTGTTGGAAATGCAAAACCTTGAGCCCCACTCTAGATCTATGTTTTGACAAAATACTTATGTGATTCCTATGCATTTTAAAGTTTGAGAAGAAGCTCGCTCAGTCAGCAGACTCTTGGCTATGTTTTGGAATCACCTAGAGAAACTTAAAAACTACCAATGATTGGGTTCTAACCTTAGAGATTCTGATTTAGCTAACTTTAATATTTATTTTTCAAGCCCCTCTTTCCCACTTGTTTTAATCTATTGCTGGGCAACAAATTGCCCTAGCTCTTAGTGGCTTGAAACAACACATATCTGGGGCACCTGGGTAGTTCAGTCAGTTAAGCATCTGCCTTCAGCTCAGGTCATGATCCTGGGGTCTCGGGATTGAGCCCCACATTGGGCTCCATGATCAATAGGGAGTCTGCTTCTCCCTCTGCCCCTCCCTCTGCTCATGCTCTCTCTTTCTCTCAAATAAATAAATAAATAAATAAATAAATAAATTTTTTAAAGCCCCATATATTTATTATCTCACAGTTTCTATATTCTATATATCCTCTGCTTCACAGTCTCCCACTAAGTTGCTGTCTAGGTCTTGGTCCAGGGTCTCCCAGAAGACTGCAGTCAAGGCCCAACAAACAGGATCTGTTTCCAAGCTTACTCACTACCTTATAGGCACCTGCACTGAGGGTCTCAAGTTTCTTCTTGGCTGTTGGCTGGAGGCCATTCTCAGTTCTTAGCACTTGGGCCTCTCCAACACAGAAGCTTCCTTCATTAAAGTGCATGAGAGAGGATCTGCTAGCAAGACGGAAGTCACAGTTCTTTCTAACCCATTCATGGAAATGACATTCCATTGCCTATGCCATATTCTGTTCATTACAAACAAGCCACTAGGTCCAGCCCACACTCGGAGGGAGTGGATTCATAAGGGCATGCCTGCCAGAGGTGGGGATCACTGGGGCTATCTTGGAAGTCTGCCTACACCTCTCAGTGACCCCAGTATGTACCAGGGTTGGGAACAATTGTTCTACCAGGGAAGCTGGAGATGAAACGGAGTACAAGGTTATATTTAGGCTCTATGGGAATGGCGTCATAACAGAAGAGTGCTGTCTGCAGAGGTCAAGGGATGAGGCAAATATGGAATATGCCATCCCTGGTCTAGACTCTGCCAACCCAAACACAGACTTTGGGAGCAGATTAGTAACCCTCTCCGGGCTCCTCCAGTCCTCCAACGATAATAATTTCTTTCTACTTTGTTTGCCACATCCATTGTTCTAAGTCTAATTGTAGGTCTTTCCTCAAACAATATTGTAAATAATAGCTAACACTTTTTGAGGACTAACTAAATGCCAGGCATTGTTCTAAGTGCTTTACAACTAAGACCCCATTTAACCTCACAACAATGTAGTGAGGGGAGTTACTCTTAATATCGACACTTCCAATGAGGAAATTTAAAATGCTGAGCCCACTGTGGAGCTCAATCTCATGACCCTGCGATCATGACCTGAACCAAAATCAAGAGTCAGATGCTTAACCAACTGAGCCACCCAGGTGCCCTTCAGGGAAAGATTAAATAACTTGCAGAGAAAGATTAAATAACTTGCCTTGTTCACAAAATGTAAGTGGTGGGCCTGAAATTCAAACTCATGGATGGTCTGGCCTCCAGAGTACCTGCTCTTAAACTACTTTTTTAATGTAAAAAAACTTCAGTATCTATACTTTTCCATTTATGTTTGTCATGACATTGCCATTTATAAAATGAAAAATTGGAAATGATATACCTGTCCAGCAACAGGAAAATGGTGAGGCACATCATGAAGATCTTTTTTTTTTTTTTTAATTTTTATTTGTTTATGATAGTCACACACACAGAGAGAGAGAGAGAGAGAGAGAGAGAGAGGCAGAGACACAGGCAGAGGGAGAAGCAGGCTCCATGCACCGGGAGCCCGATGTGGGATTTGATCCCCGGTCTCCAGGATCGCGCCCTGGGCCAAAGGCAGGCGCCAAACCGCTGCTCCACCCAGGGATCCCATCATGAAGCATCTTTATGATAACCTATTACACCTATTAAAAGGCATGCTTTTCAAAGAATTTTGAAGACGTTAGCAAATGAGCAAAAATGATGTTAAGGGAAAAAGAACTGTATACAACATTTAACCATGATTAGGAAAATAGATATGTATATGAATAGAGTAAGTGAAAATATAGTGGTATTTTTCTGCACATTATGTAATGATGGGTGATTTTTAAAAAATGAACATAATTCATACATGGTAGAGTGCCCAAACCTTAAGTGTCCAGGTCAATGGAGTGTGAGAACTATATATGCCTGTTTTCACTGCCATCCACAATGATAGAACCTTTCTCTCATCTGATGAAGTTACTTCATGCCCTTGTCTCCCTGCCAGTCCCACACCCCACCCATAGTCTTATTTTATCACAGATTAGTTTTTTTTTTTTGAGAGAGAGAGAGACAGCGAGAGAGAGTGAGTGTGAGAGGAGTTGAGGAGGGATAGGAAGGGCAGAGGGAGAAGGAGAGAGTCTCCTCACTTAGCACAGAGCCTGACGTGGGGCTCAATCTTACGACCTCGAGATCATAACCTGAGCTGATGTCGAGAGTCAGATGCCACCCAGGTGCCCCACAGTAGATTAGTTTTAATGACATGGAAAAATGGCCCTCTGTTTCAGAGTCTCACAAAGCTGCAGTGAAGGTCAACTGCAACAATTTGTTTTTGAATTTCATATAAATGAAATCATATTCCTTTGTGTTTGGCTTCTTTCACTCAACATAACATTTTAGAGATTGTTATGTTGCACATTCCTTTTTATTGCTGAGTAGTAGTCCATTGTATGAATATACCATGATTGTTTCTCCATTTTCTTATTGATGGACATTTGGGTATTTTCCAGATTTTTGCTATTATGAATAAAACTACTGTGGATATTCGTGTTTTCTTTTTATGTGAGAATAGTTTTTTACTTCTCTTGGGTATATACCCACGGGTGGAATGGTTAGGTTATGGAGCAGATGTGTGTTGAATTTATGAGAAACGAAAAGGACAGATTTCCAATAGGGTTGTAACATTTTACATCCCCACCAGCAATGTATGGAAATTCCAGTTGCTTCTACATCCTTGCAAAATTTGGTCAAGTCCAATTCTTAGCAGTCTTGTGGGTATAAAATGAGGTCTTGTATTTTGAGGAGGTAGGGAGGACTCCTTTTCATTCTGGTTTCAAGTTACTGATAGATAATTCAAATACTGGGATCCCTGGGTGGCGCAGCGGTTTGGCGCCTGCCTTTGGCCCAGGGCGCGATCCTGGAGACCCGGGATCGAATCCCACATCAGGTTCCCGGCGCATGGAGCCTGCTTCTCCCTCCGCCTGTGTCTCTGCCTCTCTCTTTCTCTCTGTATGACTATCATAAATAAATAAAATTTAAAAAAAAAAAAACCCAATTGCCTTCTTCAGTTTAAAAAAAAAAAAAAAGATAATTCAAATACCTTCCCAGATTCCTCTGATCAGCCTCCTCTGTATGTTCCATGTTCATCTAGAACTGAACTTTCTTGTATGCCCTGAACCATTCATGCTTTTCTGTCCCCATAATGGTTGCAGATTGAAGGTGAGGAGTTGGGGTGGGGAAGGTGAGGAGCAAGAGGACAACCCAGAAAAGGAGACAGGATACATACAAAAGGATAGAAAGAGGCAAACTGGCAGAAAGATGGAAATTAACAAAGATGAGAAAGAGTGACCGTGGAGGAAGAGAGGTAGGCACGGGATAAAGGAGGAGAGGGACAATGAGAAAGCAGAAAAAGTGATTAAGAGTATGAAGAGGTATGTGTGGGGGAGGGGGCAAAAATAAAGTGAAAAGGGGGCAAGGAAAGGAAGGAAAGATACAGATGGGAGATGGAGGAAGGGAGGAGGCCAACAGAAGGGAGAGAAGCCAAATCCTTCCCATGCTACCTATCCAGCCGGCATCCTTGGAGCACCAGGATCAGAGGGAAGGGCACTTGCCAGGGAGATCTGCCTGTTTGATGGGCTGACATTCAGGAAGCAGAGTTGAACTGTGCTGAGAGCATCCCTCATTAATATCAGAGGATCCAGTCAGCCCTAATGGCCCTGAAGCCTATAGGCTGCAAAGGGACTGGCGTGCTACCATTGAGGATTGGGCACATGTCAGGCTGTGCTCATCTCATCATAGAAATGGCATCACCCTGGAGGCTGATGCCAGACCAGAGACTAGAGACTGCTGAGTCATCTGGAGGAGAAGGGGTAGTTTGCTTGGGGTGATGAAAACATGATGAGTCCAGTTCCCTCTCCTGGGCCACCAGGGTGACAAGACCCTGGGAGTATAGCTAATGGTCAGAGAAGAAGTCTATAGCAGCTGTCACTTAAGAAATGATCAGTCCTTTGAGTTCATTCGGTCAGATAACAGACACTGGAACTTGTCTGGATTCCACCTGGCCTCAAAAAGCTCAAAGCCTAGTCACTAGGAGATGACAGTAAATGGAATTACCAGTAAGACTGAAATATGTCTTATAAGAAATAAATACTGTAGCTCCTGTCAAATGTCAGGGCAAATGTTCTTTGCAGAGGGATTGAACACATGGTAGACTAGATATCCAATTTAGTCTTTTCTTTTTTTTTTTTTTTTAAGATTTTATTTATTTATTCATGAGAGACACACAGAGAGAGAAGCAGAGACACAGGCAGAGGGAGAAGCAGGCTCCACACAGGGAGTCTGTTGTGGGACTGTTGTGCCCAAGATCGCGAATCCGAGAAACCACCAAGGAGCCAACACCGATGCAAGCACACGAGGGTTTATTAGCAAGCTCGAGCTTGGGTCCAAGTATACCCGACACAGGGGAGCAGGGACTTGGACCTCGAAGTGGGTTACAGCTGGGTTTTTTATAGGCTGGTCTAGGGGATTTTCAGAAGGGGTGGAAGAATTTCTCAAGTTCTGTTTACATTTTGATTTGGGGCTTTCAAGGGCATTGAGCTCTGTTCTCATTCTAAGATGGGACTTTCTACCACGGGCATGGACTCTGTTGTCTTTCTGATATGGGATTACCTGCCAAGGACATTGAGGACATTCTGCAGTTTTTCCCATAAAGTTCAGCTCTTATTCACAGGGACCTAAGATGGCTGTACTTGTGCTAATGCTAAACTTGAGGTGGAATGGCCTTAATTTTTCTCGGCCACCACAGGACTTGATCCCGGGACTCCAGGATGACATCCTGAGCTGAAGGCAGATGCTAAACTGCCGAGCCACCCAGATGTCCCTCAATTCAGTCTTATTAAATGAATCGCTGATTACATTTCACTCACAAAAAAAAAAAAAAAAAAAAAAAGCAATACTCTCCAGAAAACACTCTGAGCTGCTGTTCTCACTGGTACCTTAATATAAACTTATTCCTGTTCTTTTTTGCTAATATTTATAAATCACATTACCTCCATTCTGTGAGGTGGGCAGGGCTAGAACTGAGGGTCCGACAGGCTGAGCGTTGTGCCCAATTGAACTACTAATGCCACATCTGGAATGCAGGGCTCCACAGCTCACCCGGGGCTCATTCTGTTGCTCTACGTGGCCATCCTCACACCCAGTAATGGCTAATGGATGGTGCCTCTGAGGCAGGTGGGGTTGTTGGGAGGAGGACTGATGGTGGTGGGGGTGGGAACTATGTGCTCGGACTAATGTAGTGGCTTGATATAAATTATTTCATTTAACTGTGACAACAACCTTTTGAGGTAGGAATTATTATTATTATTTTTTAAAGATTTTATTTATTTATTCGTGAGAGACAGAGAGAGAAAGGCAGAGACACAGGCAGAGGGAGAAGCAGGTTCCCTGCAGGGAGCCCGACACAGGATTCGATCCCAGGACTCTGGGATCACACCCTGAGCCAAAGGCAGGTGCTCAACCAGTGACTCACCCAGGTGCCTTGAGGTAGGAATTACTATCTCCATTTTAGAGATAAGGAAAAATCAACTAACTTATCCAAGGTCAGAGCTGGGATTCAAATCAGATCCATTGCACTTTAATGCTCACATTTTTTTTTCCCCCAGTGCCTCATGGTTATAGTTACTGAGGTGATTTTGGAGCGAGAAGAATGAATGATAACATGAAGTCTCTGAAGGGAGTGGAAGGGTGGAGGTGGCGCATCTGTAGGCCTCGGGGCACTTCCAGATAGATTTCTTCCCTGTAGGGTGAACACACTGGATTTTATCTGGCTTCTTTTCCAGAGATAGAGTGAAAAGTTCCCATTATTCGGGTGGCTTGGTTTCTAGACAAATTCAGGGATGAACCAACCAGGTAAGGTTAGGTGGGACAGAGTAGGGGAGAGGTTCTGCCCGGGAAGGAACATTAGCCTGTTTCTCTAAGGTAGGTTTCCGCCTCCTGCCTGCAACCGGCTTGGGTCATTTCTGTGTCTGTGGGACGGCCCAGCTTCTCCTTTCTCTTCTCTTCTCCCTTTCATTCCATTGGCTTCAGCCATCACTCCCATGGCCCAGCCCACAACCCTGCTGCTACCAGGAACAATTGGACTTCTGACATCTTAAATGGCTTTCTTATAGCTGCCATTTCCAGCTGCCATTTTAAAATTTATGGAAGCCTCCAGAGACTGGAGGTCAGTCCTGATCTCTCTGTTATCCTTCATTCTGTTTGTCAGTGCGCATTATTAGATGGGGCTTTTCCAGTGGCAAGTGATAGGACCCCATGTTAAACTTGCTTAACAAAAAAAAGGAGTTCTGTTGTTTTTTTTGTCTTTTGGCTGTCCTAAACTGAGTATTAGGTAAGAATTTTACAAACATTACGTATATTAGCCGTCATGGTGGAGCTGGGGACTATTGCGTCTTCTGTAGGCTGCACAATGAGAACCACTAATAGTGTGGTGGAACCTGTGGGCCCTTCCAAGACCATGTTCTTGTGGCCTGCAGGTGTCAGCCCTTGCATCTCCCTGTGTTTGTGGATGGGTTTGGTGATCCACTGGGTCAGGATTTCTTCTGATGACTTTATGGAATGGATTGAGAGGATAACCTCAGAATTTGTACATGGAATCTTTGTCAACCCACTAAGAATTCAAGACCCTCAGAGCCCCATCGTGGTTTTCAGCTCACTCCTCTGCAACAGACAGAAGGCTTCAGGTAAACTTTAGTCGTTTAACACCATGAGGGGCAGGCTTGCTGTAGGTAGCAGCCTTAGGGACTGGGCTTTCGTGGGGACCACATCGCACATGTATCTGATATATGCTTGGCTGTATACCCCAGTCTGTATGCTTTATTTGGCGGGGTTGGGTGGGAGTGCCCAGTGGAGTGCAGAAAGTTGGCAGTAGTGCCAAGCAGCCCACTCTGAGAAGAAAGTACATTACATGGGACTGCTTCTTCCTCCATAGCTCCTGGCTGTATGTGTAAGCACCCATCTTGACTTACTTTTGAACTGATGGCTGCTGCCAGACTGAAAAGCAACTTTTGTTGGCCTTTTAACTGGGGAGTACAGGGATTCAATATCTAGGGTCAGAGAATGTTGGCAGACACAGGGTCTCCGTGTACAATTGTTTAGGTTGTGCACTGCACAAGGATACCATGTCTAACAGAGGGCCCTCTCCATGGTATTATATGTGAAGCACATGCCACTCACATAGTAATGCACACTGGCACATGAAGTCTTGGGCAAGCTTAGGAGACTACGTACACACACAACTTTGCCCTGTCCCAACCACTGCCTGCCTCCCCTGAGACTGCCTCTATTACCCTATAGCTCTCAGAGGCACATTCCTGTTTCTCTGCCCCTCAACCCCAGCATTCCTGAGAGGGCAGGACAGCCACTGGGTCTAGAAAGCTTCTTCAGAGTGGGGCTGTGGCCAGAGTCCCTGAATATGGCACAGGGCACAGCAACCTCTGTTCTGTTTTCAGAGCCTATGACTTAAGGTTGCTCAGGTTGCACGGTGATGTATTGACATGTTTTTGTTTTTTGTGTTTTTTTTTTAAACCCTTTTCTAGGGACACCTGGGTGGCTTAGGGGTTGAGTGTCTGCTCTCGGCTCAGGTTGTGATCCTGGAGACCCGGGATCGAGTCCCACATCAGGCTCCTTGCAGGGAGCCTGCTTCTCCCTCTGCCTGTGTGTCTGCCTCTCTCTGTGTCTCTCATGAATAAATAAAATATTAAAAAAAAATAAAATGTTTTCTAATTCACACAGAAAATAGAGCAGCTGGGTAGGCCGGGATGACCCTGGCCAGCCGTCTACTCTTCCTCTGTCAGGTTGGCTTCTGTCATTCCCCTACATTGTCGCCGGGCTCCTCCCCGCCGTGGGGAGATGCCTGTGCTCCCCCGGGGCTCACACCTCCAGGACACCGCCTCTGCAGGAAGCACCTTGGCTGGCGGCGCCTTCCAGCTGCACAGGGGCCTGCCTTGGCTCACAGGACCGCCTGGTACCAAGGCGATGGAGACCTCTGATTGGCCAGGCCTCCATCACGTGATCACTCTGGTGCCCAGGAGAGGGCATCGAGCAGCTCTTGTGCTTACCTGTGCTAAGCGGTCCTCCTTCGCAACCTGAACCCTGAGGTGAGTCATCGAAATTCCTCCCTCGCCAACAACTTTCACTCTCTGCTCTGATATGGTGAAATCTGGACTCCGTATCCATCTCTTACACTAGCTTTTCTGCTCCTATACCTGGTCTGTTGTTAGAGAAAATGACGCAGTAGGGCAGGTTGGTATCTCTACAAATTCACTGTTTCTCGTCCCAGCTGGATCTTCAGTGCAGCCAGATAATCTTTCTGCTTGTCCCCGAATAACTCCTCTCATTCATTCATTAGTGCAGTAACCCTGGATTTACACGTTAGAAGGATCGCTCTGGAACCAAGGTGGGCAGATAGAAATTAGCGATACCTGTTCTGATTTGGAACCAACAAGTGGGTCATGTTCTCAGAAAGCCTCTTGGGCCTCCTTATTAGTTTATGTAATACAACTGAACACATTAGTTTGGTCTCCAGAGCCTGGCCCCTCCCTTACTACCAGCCTTAGTCCTTTGCCCTCCTGTCTTCCCACTTGCTGGCCAGTGAACCCTCACCTCAGCTCATTCCCAGCTGGCCTATCCTGTTCATGCTGCTGAGCTTTTGTGTACACTGTTGTCCCTGCTTGAATGCTCTTCTCACTTTCTTCCACTAGTAAATTCTTGTTCATACTTAAAGGCTCAGCTCAAGTGTCATTTCCTTCAGGGAGTCTAACCCCTTTGCAAGAGGGGGTACCCCTCCATCATGCTCCCATGACATTACTCTATCACAGTACTTAACTCTTTTTTGCTGATGTTATCTGTTTGTTTTCCCCCACTAGTTGGTCTGTTCTGGGAAGTCAAGAGCTATGTCTAGTTCATCTGTGCACCTCTGGGCCTGGCACGTGGAAGGGAATTGAATTGATCTGAACTGACCTCTGATCCATTAAGCTTTTCCAGCCAGCTCTCTCTAGAAGCTTCAATAGGCACCATCTTCCTCACACGCCCTTAAGAGCTGCTGCCTTCACTCCAAGAGAGTAAAGTGCATTTCAGTCTCATTGGTGCTGCGCTGGGTTTCCGGCATAAACCCGAGAGCAGATGCCCTATAGAGCTATTGGGCAAACAACTCATTGGCTTCCTGGTACACATTCCTCATTACAGCTCCTAGCATATAGTCTGAGAGGTAGACCTCTCCCAGCATTTGGATTCATGCTTCGCCTCCATCATCACTGACTCCCCAGATTTGAGTCACTCTTCTGTTAGGATCAATGATTTTCCAAAATGGTTTTGCCTGATACAAAATTGGCCCCTGGCCAACAATTGCCCAAACATGTTTGGTTAGGTCTAAACCCACCAGTAGATGTGGCTTAGCTTTCCAAACCAAGGGACTTACTTTCACAAGAAGTTGGTTTGAGCATGATTTTTGAAAATCAGAAGCTTGTTTCCCTTGGAGAGCCTCACTGATGACCCACCAAGGGGTCCAGGAAGAGTCACTGATTTGACGGGATTGTTCTTAAAAACTAAGCCACCAGGTTGTGTGAAAAGAGAGGAAGAGAGAAGGCTTCTCTCTGTAGACCTTTGAGTAACAGAATGGCTGCTGGCTTCTTGTGCCCAAAAAGAAGAGGCCACCACTCATAGGAATTTGCATCATTCAGCATTAAGTATTTCTAACATAGTTCTGTTGAACAGTCTAGGGAAAAAAAGTGAGTTTCCAAGAACTGTTCAGTGTTCTCATTAGGAGGGTATGTATAACAGGGCGGCACCGTAGAGCCCAAGTCTGGCAGGCTTGGGCTTAGCTTCTGGGCTGACCTGAGCCAGGAAGAGAGAGAGTGAGGGAGCAGTTACAGGGAGTGGTGTGGCAGCAAGGGAAGAGCAGGGTGTTTGGAGTCGGCAGATAAGATCCAGACCCAGCCTTGATACCAGGGAAGGTCATTTATTTTGTAGCTAATTGTCTCAGTAGCACTTATTAAAACTGTCCTTTGCTGCCTCTATCAAGTGCTCACATAATAGAGAGTTCTCTTTCTGGACTCTATTTTATTGGTCTGTTTATTGGTCTGGACCCACATATTGTTTTAGGTATTATAGCTTCCATTCTTTCTTTTTGATAGTGCCAGTGCTCCGTTTTTATAATTTTTCAAGTGTATCTTGGCTGTTCTTTGCCCTTTGCATCTTCATATAAACGTGAGAATCAACTTGTCAGATACTCCTGAAAATCTGTTGGAATTTTGACTGGAATTGCATTGATTCTATCATTGAACTGGAAAAATTGGCTCCTTTACAACACTGAGTCTTCAGTCCACAAACACGATATGCCTCTTAATGAAGTTATCTCTAATGTTTCTCAGTTCTGCAATTTTTCTCATTAAAATCTTGCACAGCTTTTATCATATTTATTCATAGGGCACTTCATTTTTTAAAAATTTCCTTTTAGAGAGAGAGCGTGAGGGAGAGAAGGGGCAGATGGAGAGGGAGAGACAGAATATCAAGCAGGCTCCATGTCCAGCACGGATCCAACGTGGGGCTCCCTTCCACGACCCTGAAATCATCACCAGAACCAAAATCAGGAGTCTGGGGATGCCTGGGTGGCTCAGGGTTGAGCGTCTGCCTTCAGCTCGGGACCTGATCCCGGGGTCCTGGGCTCCTTGCAGGGAGCCTCTTTCACCCTCTGCCTGTGTCTCTGCCTCTCTCATTGTGTGTCTCTCATGAATAAATAAATAAAATCTTAAAAAAAACCCAAAACCAAAAACCAAACAAAACAAAATCAAGAGTTGGATGCTTGACCAACTGAGCCACCCAGGCACCCTGGCACTTCATATTTTTTTGATGTGCTTATGAAAAGTAGAGTCTGTCTGCCACAGAAACAGAATATTTTTCTATATAGTCATTATTATCTGTGAAGTGAAAAGGTGTCTTTTTTTTTTTTAAAAATTAATTTATTCATTTAGAGAGAGAAAGAAGCAGAGAGAGAATCTCAAGGAGACTCCATGCTGAGTGCAGAGCCCGATGCAGGGCCTGATCCCACAACTCCGAGATCATGACCTGAGCCAAAATCAAAGTTGGCTGCTTAACTGACTGAGCCGCCCAGGTGCTCAGAAAAAGTGTCTTTGATAAAGGCCTCTGCATTCACCTCACCCTTCTCATATGTACCCGGGTCAGTGATGGCTCGCTAAGGACAAAGGGAAGCATTTTTCCTCTAGGGAACGTACCCTTCTGTGGACTAACAATTAACAATGACTAAAATTTAACCAGTACTTTGAAAAGCATTTCCCACTTTATTATCTTATTTAATTATTATAGCTGTTCTGAAAAGTAGACATTTTTATTTCCATTTAGTGAGGAAACAAAAGGCTCAGAGACATAAGAAGGATTTTGCTTAACTTCACCTGGCTTTCTTCAGCTCAAGATCAGGACTGTTGACTTCAGCCTGGTTCTCTTTCCCTGTCCGTAGATGCCTTCCCAGTTAGCATCTTTGAAGAAGTGGGTTTTGTCATGTTTTATAGTATCTGCTCAGTAAAATTGGGAGAGCTAGAGAAGATAGAGGAGGCCCAGGACAAAAATAGTCTACATGGATGGCCTGGATTTTGGATTTTCTATTTTCTATTTAACAGTGGTTGCTATGTTCTCTTCTATGAGGAACCATAGTTCAACCAACAGATGGTAGTTCTCATTAAATTTGCTTTCATATGGGCTTTCAATTCAGTTAGTTTTTTTCTTATTATATTGGCAGAAACTTGAGGACATATGTTCATACTCCTGGTGACTGTCGCAGTGTTTTTAGGGGCAATAAATCCTGCTGAATGGATACAGTTTTCTCTGATTTGTACAATCAAGAACTCTTTCCTTTGGAAGCTAAGTGTTTAATACCTTGAAGTCCCACCAGGTGGTGTTCTAAGACTGCCTGGTGTAGGTCATATTTGCTGAAAAAGAATTCTGGGCACAGACACAAGTTACTGAACTGTGATTTTTAGTTTGAAAGAAGGAGAAGGGAGAGAGAGAAAAGAAAACACCCTTGGTCTTGTCATTCTTTGCATTTACAGTTGATCCACAGTATAAGACTGTCTGTGGTTTTACTTGGGCATTCATGACTCCCTCACATCTGATGCATTTTCTAGCTCATCCAAAGTAGAGGCTCTCCTATTTTTTTTTGTATTCAATACAAAGGTCCAGCACATAGTAAGACCCTGGTAAATTCTCATTGACCGGAGATGGGTAGCTAGATGCAAGTCTTATCCCCCCCAACTCTTCCCTACATTAGGCTTCCCCTTCATCCATTCTCTTTCTTGGTTGATTGCATCCCCTGCCCTCTGATGCCCACCATGGCACCATGGTTGAATCCTTAGAGCCACCTGCTGCGAGCAATCCCTCCAGGAGTCTCTGCTGGACATTCAGTCCCACTCCCTACATAGGTTTCAGACCTTCAGTTCTCTTTTCACCCATCCCTCCTCTTTTGTGCCACCCTTCCCTTTCAGGAGATAATCTCTCACCCCCCAATGCACAGAAAAAGTAAAAGACATCTTACAGAGACTCCTTCAGCTTCCTACCTTGTGCCTTTGAACTTCCTCAGATTCATATCTGTCTTCCTCTACTTTCCTCCCATGAAGCTAGTCTTTGGTTTTTTTTGTTTTTTTTTTTAATTTTTTTATTTATTTATGATAGTCACAGAGAGAGAGAGAGAGGCAGAGACACAGGCAGAGGGAGAAGCAGGCTCCATGCACCGGGAGCCCGACGTGGGATTCGATCCCGGGTCTCCAGGATCGCGCCCCGGGCCAAAGGCAGGCACTAAACCGCTGCGCCACCCAGGGATCCCTGAAGCTAGTCTTTGATTTAGGTCAAGGTGAATTCTCTCTGCCTAAACTCTTTTATTCTTTCATTTCATTTATTTACCCATTCTTCTAAAACTAATTATTACTATGTGCAAGGTTCTGGGAATACCACTGTTAATTGAATAACCAACCCTTTAGATGAAAGTAGAGTCAGCATTTCATGCTACATTGAGATGTGCTAAGAAAACATGGCTTTTCTGCAATGTCCACAATAGCTGACATGGAAAGAGCCCAGATGTCTATCGACTGAAGAATAGATAAAGAACATGTAGCATATATATACAATAGACTACTACTCAACCATCAAAAAAATGAAATCTTGCCATTTGCAACAAGGTGGATGGAACCAGAGATATGCTAAGTGAAATAAGTCAATCAGAGAAAGACAATTATATGGTCTCATTTAGGGATCCCTGGGTGGCGCGGCAGTTTGGCGCCTGCCTTTGGCCCAGGGCGTGATCCTGGAGACCCGGGATCGAATCCCACGTTGGGCTCCCGGTGCATGGAGCCTGCTTCTCCCTCTGCCTGTTTCTCTGGCCTTTCTCTCTCTCTCTCTCTCTCTCTCTCTGTGACTATCACAAATAATAAATAAAAGAAAAAAATTAAAAAATATATATGGTCTCATTTATCTGTGGAATTTACAAAACAAAACAGAGCATCACAGGGGAAGAGAGAAAAAAACAAGGTGAAATCAGAGAGGGAGACAGACCATAAGAGACTCTTATTTAATCATAGGAAATAAACTGAGGGTCTCAGGAGGAGAGGGGGGTAACAGGGTGATGGACATAAAGGAGGGCACGTGATGGGATGAGCACTAGGTGTTATATGAAGCTGATGAATCACTGAACTCTAAAAACAAAAACCTTTGGAGAAAAGAAAAGAAAATATGGCTTTTCAGTTCTTATGACTGATAAATCTTCCTCACAAGCCAGTTGTGGTACCTCAAGACTAAGGAGTCAGATTAAACACACCCAAGCAGGCAACTTCCTCTGATAGAAACACCTGCACTGCTAGGGGAGACCCCAAAGGAGAGGCTTTGCTGGGCACAGGGGCAGGAAGGCCCACCAAAGGCTGGTGACTGTTTCTTGTGTCACACAGTTCTGTATCTGGGGTTCAGCTCTCCTCATGGGCTGTGTGTTAGGGGATCAGAGGGATACCAGGTGGGGGCAGGGTAGGTGTGTAGCCATATGGCTACACCAGAGTGAAGGATTCTGGAGACAAGCAGGCAGCCTGGTGGGTTTTCAGGCCGGGTCCATGCCCAGGGTTATTAAATCCCAGGTGTTACAACATGAGGATGGCAGTCACCATGGGGGCTGAGCGAGTCAGTGATTGACAGGATTTAAGTGTGAGGAAGTTTTCAGCAGGTGGTGGGAAGGCAAGGGCAGGTTGAAGGGCTGGAGCTGAAGGGTCAGAATCTGCTTCATGGCTTCCTAGTAACTGTCACTCATATCTGCAGCTCCACCATTAGCTCCTTGTCCTGTCTCAACATTTCAGCAAACTCTGTTAAAAGGGGAATAGTATCTGGAAATGGGTGTCTACTCTTATCTCTTAGACTCTTACTGTTAGATTTAGATGGCATTTGGTAAACATTTTTTAAAAAAGATTTTATTTATTTATTTGAGAGAGAGAGTATGTGTGTGTGTGTGTGTGAGAGAGAGAGAGAGAGGGAGGGAGCACTCATGAGCAGGGGGGAGGGACAGAGGGAGAGGGAGAAGCCAACTCCTCACTGAGCAGGGACCCCAATGCGAGACTCTGTTCTAGGACCTTGGGATCATTGACCTGAGCTGAAGGCAGACATTTAACCCACTGAGCCACCCAGGCGCCCTGCTGGACATTTTTGATAAACCAGAGATCATGTCTGCTTTCACTGATACCTGTAGACTGAGAGTCTGTGTCCCCTCCAAACTCATATGTTCAAATCCTACCCCTCAATGTATCCTATACCTCAAGGTATTAGGAGGTAGGACCTTTGGGAGGTGATTAGGTCATGAAGATGGAGCCCTCATGAATAGGATTAGTGCCCTTATAAAAGGCACCAATCTCAAAGACCTCTCCCACCCTTTCCTATGTGAAGACAACTCTTTTTGAGCCAGGAAGCAGGCTCTCACCAGGCGCTGAAGCTGCTGATGCCTTGATCTTGCACTTAACCAGCCTCCAAAACTGGGAGAAATAAATGTTTGTTGTTTAAGCCAGAGTGTGGTACTTTTGTTATAGCAGCCTGCATGGACTAAAACACATACACTTTTATTAAAAATTTAATTTCCACGACAACACTGTGAAGGTAGAATCATTACCTTTATTTTGGAGTTGAGGAAATTGGGATATAGAGTGATTGCTCCACTCTTGTGGCTGGTAAGTGATATCTAGTCTCTGGTTCTAGGTCCAGTGTTCTTTTTCCTGCATCACATGGCTTTCGTAGCAAGAATGTGTCAAGCTGTTATATATATAGAAGAGAAGCCCCAGAATATGGGGTAAAATGAGATAAAAATGTCCCCCAGGAGAAACAAAGTTAATAAAATCTGACACCCAGTGGATGAGTGAGGTCCCGAACACCTCTCAACATGGGGCTGTAGTCAGGAAACAGCTCCTTAAGTCTGGACACAAGCCAACTGTTGAAGCATTGAGGCTTGGTGATGAGTACATGAGGATTTCTCTCCACTTTGTATAGATTTAAATTTTTCTATACTAAAAGTTAAAAAAAAAACCCACAAAGAATCTTTTCACTTTTCTTTTATTCTTTCATCTCTTCTTGTGAAGTTTCTGTCCTTGAGTCCTGAGATAATAATCCCTGGAGCAGATGCTGAGGATATGGGTACAAAGGTCTGAAATGGAGGATCAATGTACCTTCTCCACATATTTTTCAGTTTATAGTTGGCAGAATTGAATGGTTGAGCTCTTTCTTGATAGTTTAGCAATTTCGTGTTTCTTTTTTTTTTTTTTTAATTTATTTATGATAGTCACATAAGGAGAGAGAGAGAGAGGCAGAGACACAGGCAGAGGGAGAAGCAGGCTCCACACAGGGAGCCCGACATGGGACTCCATCCCGGGTCTCCAGGATCGCACCCTGGGCCAAAGGCAGGCGCCAAACCGCTGCGCCAACCCAGGGATCCCCAATTTCGTGTTTCTATGCAGGCTCCTTCCTTATACCTTCCTCCATAACCTGGAAGCCTAAATTAAAGTGCCATTCCTGATATTTACCAGTTATGAGATTTGGGCAGTATTCCTAAATTTTCCATCTCTTAGTTTTCTTCTTCATAAAACTGGACATTGGTGTCTAACTTTCCAGATTATTGTGGACATGAAATGCACTGATGTGCCTAGCAAAATGCCTGGTCCATAATGGGTGTTAAGTGTAGATGTAAATTCTCTTTACTTGTGTTTATATTTCATCTCCACTAACTGAACAAAACAAACACCTGTGGAAAGGCAGGATCTGGTAGTCCCTGTATCCAATGTCTAGCAGAGTCCTTGCCCCAGGAGAAGGGATATGCTCAATGTTTGTGAAGCTAGGAACTAAAAAAGAATGGAGAAAAGAGACAAAACCGGATGAATTAATTTTTCCCAACTGCAGTAACCTGCTTCCAAGATAGCCTCAGTGATTCCTGACTATTGGTATGCACACACCTTAGTCTGTGTGACCAGTTGCCTCTAGCAAAGGTGATGGTATGTCACCACTAAGATGAAGTTATAAAAGACTTGGGCTTCTATTTTGGGTATCTTCTCCCCCGACCCCAGCCCTCTTCAATCTCTCATTCTGGGGGAAGCCAGCTGCCATGTTGCGAGCTACCCTATGGAGAGGCTCACATGGCAAGGAACTGAAGCCTCCAGCCAATAGCCAGTGAAGACCTGAGGTGTGCCAACAACCTTGAGACTGAGCTTGGAAGAAGCATCTTCAGCCCCAGCCAATCCTAGGGATGATAGCAGCTCTGGCTATCAAATAATTTGACTGTGTATGATCTTGTGAGAGAACCACTCAGAATCACCCAGCTCAACTGCTTTCCAGATTCCCGACAGTGGGAAACTGAGATAAAAAATGGCCATTGCTTTGGGTTGCTAAGTTCTGGAGTAATTTGTCCTAAAGTAGTAGATAATTGGGGATCCCTGGGAGGCTCAGCGGTTTGGTGCCTGCCTTCAGCCCAGGGTGTGATCCTGGAGACCGGGTTGGAGTCCCATGTCGGGCTCCCTATGTGGAGCCTGCTTCTCCCTCTGCCTGTGTCTCTGCCTCTCTCTCTCTCTGTGTCTCTGTGTCTCATGAATGAATAAATAAAAAAATCTTAAAAAAAAAGTAGTAGGTAATTTACACAGATTTTGGTTCTTGGAGGTGGGGTGCTGCCATAACAGAAACCTAAAATGTGGGAGTGGCTTTGGAAGCAGACTATGAGGTTTTGAAGTGAACTTAGTGAAAGCTTCAGGTGCTCATGGCTCAGAGAATTTTGCACTTGGAGGAGGTTGTGAGGGCTTAAAGGAAAGTAAGGAAAATCTTACTGGAAACTTGAGGAAAGGTGGTCCTTACTATGTAGTGGCAGAAACAATAAGTAGCACCATTGTCTGCAGCAATAATAGAAAGTACAGAGTATAGTGAATGCAGCGGGTGGTCTACTTCATGGGATTTCCAAGTAAAGAGTTGAGGGTGCCTTCTAATTCCTCCCCACTGCTTTTTGTAAAATGTGAGATGAGAGGGAACCTGCTGGAAGGACTGGGAAACAAAAGGAAGCCAGGATTTGATTGTTTTGAATATTCGCAGCCTCTCTAGATGGCAAATGGTGATAAAATTAAGAACAAGGCTTTTGAGTGAAGATCAAATCCAGGGCATTGCCAGGAAAACCTGAAGAGGAAGTGCAAACGTTAAACCTCTTGTTAAGATCTTAGTAACATCAAAAATGGTGCCTATGAGCCCCCAAACTGCCATCTCTAGCCCATGCTCTGACGTCTGGACCCCTGTTTTCAGGCCTGTTGCACTTGGGTGCTTTGTAGGCACCTCGAAGTTCATATGCCCCAGCTGAGCTCGGCACCTGCCCTCCCCCACCTGGGACTTCTCTTGGGCTTTCAAAATACAAGCTACTCCAAAAATATACACTTGATTGTGTTTTTCCACAGCTCATCATTCTCTAATGATGTTCTTCTATGAAATTCCTTATTTTGGCTCTTGACCTCTCACTCTTTCACACATGCTACGTATCAGTCATTAAGAAGGCCTTGCGTTCCTCACACTTATGCTGTCTCTCACCTTTCAACCTCATGCTGCTGTTACCTCTGACTAAAATACTTACCTTCCCCATCCCTCTGCCGGCTCTTCTTTTGGGCTTCCCCGAGTCCCTGATGAGGTAGATGAGGTATCCCTGCTCTGTGCTCCTCTGGTGTGGACAATGGGGATTGGAAGGCGACGGGCAATGAGGGAGACAACGCTTTGAGAAGACAGAGCCCTGGTCATTAGGAAGAGCCACTGTGTAAGAACATCTGTGGTTCAGATTTACCATGAGACCTGACCCTGTGACTATCTATTGAAAGGAACATCTTGGTGAGTGCCCAGGACAACTGAGTCAGGGCCCAAGGTGTATCCTGAGCATCTGTGGATCATGGGCCGCATCTACCCCAAGGGACAATGACCAAAGCATGAGACTATTCTGCCTTTATACTTTCCATAAATAGGCTGATTTACTTTTCTCTGAAGAGCCTGGGCTAAAAAGGACCCATTCCATTGGTCCCTAGAGGAGGCATCACAATAGCATATCTTGGACTGTCTCCTGGAGCTCAGTCCTTCAGGGAGAAGAGCCAACAAGAACAGGGCAGCCCTAACCCCGACCTGGAGGGCAGGAATTGCTTGCTCAGCCACTGGCTTATGTGTGGCCCCAGATAATTCACTCCTCCTCCCCTGGTAGTCCTTTATTCACCTGTAAAATGGGTGTAATAGTTTTTACCTACCTCAGAGGTGTGTCGGGAGGTATAATTAATGGTGGTTAGAATACTTTGAGAGGCACAGATGAAAGGTCTTGTATAAGTACACATGATTATTATGACTAATGGTATTTTTCTTCTTCGAACACACTGGGAGATGGCCCTCTTAATTTGAACCGGCGTCTCAGCTTCCCATTCAGATAAGAGACAGTACAGCCTCCGGCCTGGCCACACAGCAAGCCTTTAATGTTTTGGCAATCCACAGACATCCTAAAAGCGATTTGAATCTCTCTCTTATCCACCCTCTTTTGACATTCTTTCAACATGACCTGACTTGAAAAGTGGCAGTTTTATTTATCATGAATAACCCGTTTACTCCAAAGCATTTCACCAAGTGTGAAGGAAGGAGAGAAAATGCTCGTTGTTATTATGACTATTAACCCAGCATGGGCTCAAGCTTTTCCCAGACTGCAGAGAAAACCCAGATATCTGTGAGCCAACAAGGGACAGATTTCCCAAAGTGGGAACCAAAGTGACTTATTAGGGGGCAGTGCTAAGATCATTTGGGTCCTGGGGTTCCTGGGATTTGCGACCCCCGAGAGAAAGGACTTGCTTTGTGGCTCCCACCCAGCCCCTCCAGCCCCGTCATGCAGAGCATGATGTTTATTTAATGCAGGCTGCAATGAGAGTGCTGGCCCAAAATGTACCTGCAGAAAGGAAAAATAGTCAATCATCTTAGAGCAAGTGAATAGTTGTAATCATAAGGAGAAAAACAGTTTTAGATCAGGAATTAAATCAAGCTGAGTCCTCTGAGTATGGCTTTCTGCAGTAAGTACCATTACTATGCATTATCGTTATTTGCCAGATAAAGGTAGGAGGACCTTTCTCCATGAAATACATGGGCCTCGAGGCTGTCATCTCAGCCCTGGCACCCCTCCACTCCTCTTGAAGAGTCCAAGAGGCTGGCTTTAGGTGGCACATTGTATCTATCTTCCTGATGAGCTTTGAAGACAGCTTCAGGGGATCCCTGGGTGGCGCAGCGGTTTGGCGCCTGCCTTTGGCCCAGGGCGCGATCCTGGAGACCCGGGATCAAGTCCCACGTCGGGCTCCTGGTGCATGGAGCCTGCTTCTCTCTCTGCCTCTCTCTCTCTCTCTCTGTGACTATCATAAATAAATACAAATTAAAAAAAAAAGAAGACAGCTTCACGTTGAGTATAATAAGGGATTTGACTACAATTCTCTCAACAGTCCGAGCTGATCTTGCCCCAGTTCTTTTTTTGTTTTGTTTTGTTTCTTAAAGATTTTATTTATTTTGACCCAGTTCTTGAAGAAAAAATCCAAATGGCTCTAGGGTGTCCAGAGCTTATGATGCCCATGAGAAAATGGGCTCTCCCAAGCCTTCCCCAAGGGGTAGTGTGATGTGGGAAGTGAGGTGGGCAAAACTGGAATTTCAAGCTCCCTGCTTCTTGGGTGGTGACCTTGGTAGATTTCCTGAATTAGAGACTGAACTTCTGTTTTCTTCTCTGTAAATTTAAACTTTCCTCTCTGGGTTGTTGTCGTGATTAAATAAAAATATGCAGGGTATTTAACAAGGAACTGGACACACAGGAGGTGCTCAGTAAAGGTTGATTTGCCTCTTTTTCTCCTTCAGTTCTGCCTGTAGACCCAGAAAAGAGCCAACAGTACATGGTGTCTATAGGGTTGTAGCCATGTCATGAAGCAGTTAAGAGCAGAAAACCTAGGTTTCAGTCCTGGCTCTGTTACTGAGTCATTATGTGGCTTAATGCAGGTTACCTAAACCCTACCAGCTTCAACTTATCCATGTGAATAAAAGTGATGATAATAGTATCTCAGACCAAAGCATTTCTTTGCTTGCCATTGCTTTGATACTTATATATGAGAGTTTGAGCTTCACGTCTGGGCCAGCCAAGTCTTCCAGTCTTTTGCTTCCCTGTGTCTGCTCTGCTCAGAGTGCTCCCTGCAGTCTGTCAGGATGACTGGAGCATGCCAAGTTGGGATGGTGGCCATGAGCCCCCTGGTTGGGGCATTGTGACCCATTCTATACATGATGGTAGTTACCACTGTGGGATCTGGGTCAGTTACAATCCCCCCACCCCGAGTCTGGGTTCTGTCACTTACAGTTGGTGACCTTGGGAGATGACTTTATCTCCTCATCTATAAAAAGGGACTAATGCTTCGGGGAATTGTGTTGAACTTTAATATTGGCTAATAGTTGTTGAGCATTTAATCTGTGCTTGGCATACGTTAAAGTGTTTCAGGTGAGTTTCTTCATCTAGTTCCCACAACTCTGTAGGACTGATACTATTATTATCATTCCCATTTTACAAATGAGAAAACTGAAGCTCCAAGAGTAATCAATCTTGTTCAAGGTCATATAGCTATTATGTAAACAAAAATGGATCAACACCCACATCTTTCTGATTCCAGATGTAACCTCTCAGGAAGATAATGAGATACTGAGAGTATAGTTCATGGTCAGAATAAACTCCTTACTGTGATAAATAGAATATATGGAGTATGGTGAGATCGATAATTCTTTAGCTTTTAGGGATGACCACATGCCGAGGATGGAAGCCAGAGACTCGCCTCAATCCCTGCCACTGTCTCTTCCTGTATCTGCTCTCCCAGTAATCATCCTACACTCTCTGGAAGGGAAGAAGGCCACCCTATGGCAAAAGAGCTACTTCCTCATAACGATTGCACCTGGCTAGCTCAGTGAGTGCTAAATAAAAGAAATGGTTCACTAATCAGACCCTACTGGAGAGGCGATTGTGAGGAGATAGAGATAAAGCTCAGTCTCCAGCTCCTATTGGGTTTTCCACTCACTGCCTATGGAATGAGGTTGGGCCTAATGAATGTTTGTAAAGGGTCTTTGAAATTCGTGAGATAAAAGGCCATGCCCTATTTTTCAAGGAGCTTTGCTAATTCTCATTGATCTATTTGTCTGCTATTGGGGATAGAGGGCAATTAAATCATCTGTGCACATCAAAGACATGTTACACCACCTTGCATCCTCACCACCTGAATGCCCTGTGTGTAATGAGAGCCTTATGAATGTCTCTTTTCATTAATGAACATGGGGCTCATCTGGTTTTCCTTACTGGCTCTGGTTTTCATCACCGACTCCTCTTCTATTTATTGGGTATGTAGTTGTGAGGTCCTGTGAATATTTATGTGTGGAGTGCAGGAGGGTTGGAGGTGGAAGCAGAGAGAGAAATGAGCATTCTTCTTTGCCTCTTGCATGCCAGGGTGAGGCTCTTCATTGCCCTTAGTTTGCCTCTGAGTTGTCAGGGCACCCAGCATTTCCACCTTGCAGGATTTCAGATAAGATGCTATCAGTGGTCAGTCAAATGAGGTAGCCGGGCTGGTTAGGTGTACTGATGTGGGGCTATAGGGGATCTGGGCAGCTTGGGGAGACTGAACACTTTTTTTTTGAGATTTTATTTATTTATTCATGAGAGACAGAGAGAGAGGAAGGCAGAGGCAGAGGGAGAGGCATGTTTACCGCAGAGCATGGAGCCCAATGTGGGACTCCACCCCAGGACCCTGGAATCATGACCTGAGCTGAAGGCACATGCTTAACTGACTGAGCCATCTAGGCTCCCCTGATATTGTTTCTGTACCTTCCCTAGAAGGTCTACAATACCAGCCAACCCGATAAACTAATTTATGCAAAGGACATTCTAGTGTGGTGGGGAGAGTCCTGCATTTTAACCCAGAAGATTTGAGTGTAAATAATGGCTCCGCTAATTGCAAAGCTGTGTGTCAACTGATCACCTCTCTGAATCTTGCTTTTTTCCCTCAGTGACATGGATATATTCATCTGTCTCTCGAGAGTTTAGGGGATCAACGGGATAATGAATGTGAATGGTAAGGGGATGTTGGGGAAGAGATTTGTGAATAGTGTCAGGAGAGGTTTAGAGGACTAACCAACATGCCAGGCCATGACTACATTTTAATGGTGTTTTCTGAAGAAAAGACTCTTTGTTGTCCAGTGCAGAGTAACTCCACTTCTGGTTACTCTCAAGTCACATAGGTGAGAAGCCAGTGCCTAGAATAACAGGCAGTGTGTGATAACCACTCAAATATTAGTTGATGGGGTGACAGAATAATTGGGTGTGTAATGGAATGTGATATGTAGATGCCATCTGGGTATTGTGGGAGCATTTATTTCTTGGGCTCAAAAGCATACCTTTAAGTATAGGAACTCAGGGAAGCCTGGGTGGCTCAGCGATTAAGCACCTGCCTTCGGCGTAGGGTGTGATCCTGGAGTCCTGGGATCAAGTCCTGCATCGGTCTCCCGATGAGGAGTATGCTTCTCTCTCTGCCTGTGTCTCTGCCTCTCTCCCTCTGTGTCCCTTAGGAATAAATAAATAAAATTTTTAAAAAAGTATAGGACTCAGATCCATTAAAAATAAATACAGAAAGCTCTAGGTTGCTCAACAGAGAATTTAAAAAATACTACATTATGTCTTCCAGATTACAAACCCAGTACTGTTCTTAGTAATTTCAAAATACAGGTGTTGGTAATTAAACTCTTATCTCCTGGTTTCAATCTGCTCTTCTATACAGAAGTTGCCTGTATCTGTAGTTTTAATTTCCCAGTTTCAGTTACTCCAGGTCAACCATGTTTAGGAAGCTGATGGTCTCCCTTCTGACATATCATCAGAAAACATCAATAGATGTCTAAAGCTAGGTCACGAGGCCTGTGTCATTCACTTCATTTCGTCTCCTCAAGTAGGCATTTTATCATCTCACATTCATCACAAGACGAAAGGTGAGAACATTACCCTACGATATTTTGAGAAAGAGAGGGAGAACACATTTATATAACTTTCGTTACAGTGTATTATTATAATTGTTCAATTTTATCATTGCCTATTGTTAATCTCTGACTGTGCCTAATTTGTAAGTTAGACTTTATCATTGGTATGTATATATAGGAAGAAACAGTAGATAGAGTTTGGGACTCTCTGCCATTTCAGATGTCCACTGAGTGTCTTGGAACGTATCCCCCATGGACAAGGAGGCACTGTTGTACTTGGCTCCGGGGCCAGGGCTCTGCAAATCACCTTTCTCCTTTGCCAGCTGCTCCTAGGTAGCACCAGTAGGTAGAGGAAGGCTGGAAGAGCAAAAGTGGACATAGTCATCTTTCTGGTGTCCCTTAGCATGACCCTAGCAATGCTGCTTCTTCACCATGGCGGGGCCAAGTTAGTCCAATAGCAGCAGGTGAATCCAACTGGCAGTTTTTCCCAACATTTGTAGAATCGGCCTTGTGGCACCACTCTTCCCTGCCTGATGTGGGCCAACAGCTCCAGTTGGCTAGAGCCTCCTCCTCCAAAGGCTGGACCCCTGCCCCATCAGGCCTCTCCTCCAAGCTTCTAGGTATTATTTACTCACTCCAGTCACTTCCCTTTGTTTTCCCAGGCCTAGGGGTGGGAACTACATCCTGCACTTGTTGCCTGTGATAGCTTAGACTTTTCTTTTTGGCTTTTCAGCTGTTCTAAACCTAACAGTTCTTTACATTAAATTATCTTTATTCAAATAATTACTGTGGTAGTTGGTGTAGTACGGACTACACTCTGACAGGTACCTTGAGTCTTGGAAATTCCTGAGAGCTCTAATGAGAAATCTCTCTATTTGTAGGGGTTGGTGGGTCCTCTCCTAGATAGTCTCCTTTCTGGAAGGGAGGCACAGGGTGTAGGAGCAGTTACATATATGAAGAGGCACTGCTTGTTCCAGAACATTTGGAGAAGTCTAGGGAGCATATCTTCAGTGAAGGATGGAATTACAAATATTTCTCCCCTGGTGTTTAGAACTTTTTCTCTTAAGATTGTTGAGATAAAAAGCTGGAAGAGACTTTAAGGACCACTTATCTAAATTTCTTCATTTTATAGGTGAAGGAACTAAAAGTAGTTGATATTTGCTTGAGTTCAGTTAATTAAAGCCATTGTCTGGAGTGTATCTCTGATGCTTTTCCTGTGAATTTGTCACAGCATTGTGCCATATTTACAAACTCACCTTGGACAATTCCAAATCAGATGAGTCTCAGGCACACGTGTGCCATTTAGTGTAGTCATGCTTTCTGGGGTGATTTAGGCATAGGATAGCTCTTCAGGGCTGCACTCTGATGTAGCCCTTGTATTCTTTCTGGAAACCTCACACTTTAGATGCCAGAGAAATGATACTATGGTAATGGGAAGAAAAATGTTTGTTTTGCTGGTTTCTTGCCTTCTAAATGTTTAAGTCTCCTAAGCCTCAGGCTTTGAACCTGTTCTTTAGCTATACTCACTCTTTAGGTGACTTTGCCTAGTTCCAACTTTAAATTCATTGTCTATTCCGGATTTATGTCTTTAATCCTGACCTTTACGCTACTTTCCAGACACATAGCCAACTGCTTATGTATCATCTCCCCAGGGATGCCAATAGGAAACTCAGACTTGCCATGCCTGAAACCAGACTTTTCATCTCCCACCTCCCCCCAAGTCCTTCAGTGTTCTTCCTCTTTGTAAGTGGTACCACAACTCATTTTGCTGCTCATATTAAAAAAAACAAAAAAACAAAAAAACAAAAAAACAAAAAAACAGGGATCCCTGGGTGGCGCAGCGGTTTAGCGCCTGCCTTTGGCCCAGGGCACGATCCTGGAGACCCGGATCGAATCCCACGTCGGGCTCCTGGTGCATGGAGCCTGCTTCTCCCTCTGCCTGTGTCTCTGCCTCTCTCTCTCTCTCTCTGTGTGTGACTGTCATAAATAAATAAAAATTTGAAAAAATAAATAAAAAACAAAACAAAAACCCTTGATTTTTCTCTTTCCTTCACTTCTACACCCTATCCTCTGCAAACTCTGTGGGTTCTACCTTCAAAATGTATTTAGGGGCACCTGGGTGGCTCAGTCTGTTACCTGTCTGACTCTTGATTTCAGCTCAGGTCATGACCTTGGGGTTGTTGGACTGAGTCCTGTGTTGGGCTCTGTGCTCATCCAGGAGTCTACTTGGGATTCTCTCTCACTCTCTCACTGACCCCACCCCTGCTCACTGTCTCTCTCTCTCTCAAATAAATAAATAAACCTTAAAATATGTATCCAGAATCTAACTTCTCATTTCCTCAGTTGCTCAACTCTATCATTACCCAGACTATAGTCTCCTAATTGGTCTCATGTCACCACTCTTCTTGTCTTTCATTCTATTCACATAATAGCCAGACTTAACCTTTAAAATCACAAATCAGAAAACTAGAAACACATACAGTGAGCCCTATGATCACTCCAGCTTGCTGCCTGGAACTGCTTTCCAGGCTATAGGGCAGGGAGCAGAATCCAAGCAAAACGTGGTGATCTTGCTGAGCTGAGGAGAGATTCAAGTTGGAGGGGCTAAGGTAGTTAAAATCAGCAAAGCAGAGTAATGAAGAGGGGAAAGGAGTCACACAGAGGAAAAAAATCTTTTTGGGGTTCCCTCTGAGTCTGTTGCTGAGTACTAAACTGTGTATGCATAGGTTAAACCTCTAGGAGACCAAGCAGAGAATGACTTGATCCTAGAAATTGAGAAATTCACAGTGCTTATGCCTAGAAAGCTGGAAGATGTTTGGGTTCTAATTAGCTGAGGGGGTAGTATTGAATTCCTGGGACCTTTAGTAAAAATCTCAAAGGGATAGTGCCATATTTATAGGTCTAAACTAGTCCTAAAGTGAAGACAACTTTAGACCCACACTAACCAAACTTAAAAACAAGGCCCAAAAGGATCAAGCTGAACTCAGTAATTTGCTTACCTGACCAGAAGAAAATCCAACACTTTTTATAGAACAAGATTCAATACTCAGTATAAAATTCATAATGTCTAGCTTCCCAATAAGAATGACTAGACATTCTGCGACTTAGGAAAATCTGATTGTAGCTGTTATTGTTTTAGGGCGTTTTTGGGTTTGCTGCTCTCTCAGCCTAGAACTCCCCTTCCCGAGATGTCTGCATAACACCTCAATTCATTTAAGTATCTGTTCAAATATTACCTTCTCAGGAAAAGCTTCCCTGATATACAAAATTTTCCTCACTTGTCAATTTCAATTCCTTCATCCTGTTTTTATTTTTTTATTCACAGCATTTGATCATTAGATTATATGTCTCTGATATGTCTTTGCTTTGACGTGTCTTATATAAAGTATATATTCAGTTGACACATTAAATAATTGAATGAATTGATAAAATTGAATTGATATTAATATTGAAATTGAATGAACTGATATTCAATGAACTGAATTCAATATCAATGAATTGATATTAAAATTGAATGAAAGAAATTGAATGAATATGATAAAATAAATTAGATCCCTTTGGATAAGGCTAAAACATGGTAACTTAAATTTCCAATAAATACCAGCAGGATTTTTCTGCAGATAAACTATAGTCTGGCTTTATACCTAGTTATCTCATCAAATTTATATAACCTTACAAAATTAGTATTATACGTATTTATAGATGCCATTGATTTATTTGTTAAAAAAAACACTTATTGATCACCTTATCTCTCTCTCTCTCTCTCTCTCTCTCTCTCTGTAGGTAGATATAGTCTCTGTCAGCAAAATATGCACAGTATGGTAAGCCAGGGTCAGACCTACTACCTTGAAACCTTGCATTTGTGTAAGTAAATGTCTTGTGTAACTGTGGTGCAGCAAGATACTTGACCCTAACATTAGGACCAGTGACAGGATCTTCCATGGTTCTTATCATGGTCCTAACATTGCATGAAAAGCAGCAAACCCTCATTTCTGGGCTTCCTTGACCTAGCAGTTTGTAGACTCCCTCCCTGGAGTCTGCTGAGACTTCTGAACTTTGGGCACTCCTTGTGGGAATCAGGGACTGTCACTGATCATTTGCATCATTATGTACCCTTGATTTTGTGTGTATTTTTTTAAACTGAATTTATCTCTTCTTACAGACTTCTACTTTCTGAGTTACTTCAATTAATAGTATCCCTAGTCAACTCCTTCCTTATCCCTGCTTCCAATCAGTGATTGTATTTTATGACCCTGGGGTCTCTGAAATTTCTCCACTTCTCCCCAACCCACTGCCACTGCCCTAGTTCAGACTGTCATCTTCTCTAGTCTGGGAAACTGCAACCTTTTATTCCTCTCACTCATCTCCTGCCTCTGGTCTTGGTCTTTACAATCAGTTCTTGAAAATGAATCACCTCACTCCCCTTTCTTACAACTATTCTCTCTGCAGAGTAACACCTGAAGTCCTTGGCATCACAGAGAAGATGGTATTGCATCATGCATGTTCTCTGAGCTGCCAGCCGACTGAAGTGCCATAGAGTAAAAGCACTACTCTCGAGTCCGAGTTGCCATTCTTTCCAGTCCTTCAACCTGGTCTCACTCCTGTGATCTGGCTAAATTAAACTGCCTAGAGGGGAAGAATGCCAGGCAAATATGACAGCACAATGCAGTCAATGCCATCATAAAAGCTGACCCTGAGTGTTCTGTAGGAAACAAAGGAATAGATGCTTCAGGGGTGCCTGGGTGGCTTGATCAGTAAGCATCTGAGTCTTGATCTCAGGGTCATGAGTTCAAGTCCTATGTTGTGCTTCATGCTAGACATAGAGACTACTTAAAAAAAACAAGAAGAAATAGATGTTTGACTATGCATCAAGTGGCGGGGGAGGTTGAAGGGAATGATGCTTATGCTGAGTCTTAAGAAACGAGTTGGAGTTTTGCAGGTGGTCAATGTGTGGGAGGGCCTTCTAGGCTGGACATGTGGTGTGACAGAGGTGCAGAGGTGTCAGGTGGTAGTTTGATATGTCCTGTGTATGAACCTGGGCATATCCTGGCAGAGGCATCACTGGAGGGTTTTAGAATCAGATTTGTGTGTTGAAAGAAGATAGGCAACAGTGTGTGGGATGGATTTGGGTGGGGACTGGAGGCAGGAACACACTGAGAGACCACTTCAGTCGTCTAGGCAAGAGACCACGAGGGGGCAGGAATAACATTACTAGCTCACATTGATTCAAAGCTTGCCATGTTCCAGGCACATAGTAGGCTTCCATTTTATGCTAATAACCTTCCTATGAAGTGGGGAAAGAGGCAGTTTGCCCAAGGTAACATAGTAGTAAAGCTGAGCTGGAAACCCAGGTAGTGGCTCCAGAGCTCACGTTCCACAACACAGGGGATGGAATCTTAGGATATTAAATAATTAAGGGATGAGTTTCCATTTTCTTTCCAGAACAGTCCAACTCAGAGTGCTTGATTTGGCTTGTGTGAGTGTCACCAGAGGCCAACCCATCTTCCCCTGGGCATTGGAGACCATGAGTCAGGCCATCTGGGCTGACAGCTGGGCTGGTTTTGTGTTTCTTCTGAGTTTTGCTTGCTTTGCTTCTGCTTCATTACCCAATGCCACAGGCTTTGAATTATGAGAGTTTCTGTGTCAGGCTGGTGCCAGCAAGATGCATGACAAATGCACTCTCGAAATTGGAAGGAATGCTCCCTGTGGACAAAGTGTAGGGTGCCTGTGGCTTCTGGTCCAAAAATGACAGCATTTGAGATTTACTGCCAGTCTCTGGAAGGCAAAGCAAATGTGAAGAACTAAAATGGAAGGAAATGAATTCTCAGCACCACAGCTCACCAATGGGGTAGGTTTTTAAGATCAAAATGACAAAAATTGTTGAAGTTTGTGTTTCCCAGATCACTTCTACCTAATAGAGATATGAGTTACTTTCTGGCTTTAAAATCAAGCACACTCACCACCTGTTAGTGATGACTATATCATCATGTGTCTTTTGCCAAAATAGGCCTGTTTCTGGTCCATTGGCAGTTGCCTGAAGCAGAAGCAAAGCAAGCGCTTTCTGCCCCTGGACGCTGCCGAGCAAGCATCGTTAAAGTCTCCCCTCCCACCGCCGTCATGTCTAAGTCAGAGTCTCCCAAAGAGCTCGAGCAGCTGTGGAGGCTCTTCATGGGAAGTTTGAGCTTCGAAACAACCCATGAGAGTCTGAGGAGCCATTTTGAGCACTGGGGGCCACTTACAGACTGTGTGGTAATGAGAGACCCCAACACCAAGTGCTCCAGAGGCTTTGGGTTGGTCACGTAGGCCACCGTGGAGGAGGTGGACGCGGCCATGAACTCAAGGCCGCACAAGGTGGACAGGAGAGTCGTAGAACCAAGGAGGGCTGTCTCCCGAGAAGATTCTCAAAGACCCGGTGCCCACTTAACTGTGAAAAAGATTTTTGTTGGTGGCATTAAAGAAGACACTGAAGAACATCATCTAAGAGATTATTTTGAACAGTTTGGGAACATTGAAGTGATTGAGATCATGACTGACTGAGGCAGTGGCAAAAAGAGAGGTTTTGCTTTTGTGACCTTTGACGACCATGACTCTGTAGACAAGATTGTCATTCAAAAATACCATCCTGTGAATGGCCACAACTGTGAAGTAAGGAAAGCCCTATCGAAGCAAGAGATGGCTAGTGCTTTGTCCAGCCAAAGAGGCCGAAGTGGTTCTGGAAACTGGTGGTGGTCGTGGAGGTGGTTTTGGTGGGAATGACAACTCTGGTCGTGGAGGGAACTTCAGTGGTCGAGGTGGCTTCGGTGGCAGTCGAGGTGGTGGTGGATACGGTGGCAGTGGGGATGGCTATAACAGATTTGGTAATGACGGAAGCAGCTTTGGAGGTGGCGGAAGCTATAACGATTTTGGCAATTACAACACTCAATCCTCAAATTTTGGACCCATGAAAGGAGGAAATTTTGGAGGCAGAAGCTCTTGCCCCTATGGTGGTGGAGGCCAATACTTTGCCAAACCACGAAACCAAGGTGGCTATGGCGGTTCCAGCAGCAGCAGCAGCTATGGCAGTGGCAGAAGGTTTTAATTACTGCCAGGAAACAAAGCTTAGCAGGAGAGGAGAGCCAGAGAAGTGACAGGGAAGCTACAAGTTACAACAGATTTGTGAACTCAGCCAAGCACAGTGGTGGCAGGGCCTAGCTGCTACAAAGAAGACATGTTTTAGACAATACTCATGTGTATGGGCAAAAAACTCGAGGACTGTATTTGTGACTAATTGTATAACAGGTTATTTTAGTTTCTGTTCTGTGGAAAGCGTAAAGCATTCTAACAAAGGGTTTTAATGTAGATTTTTTTTTTTTGCACCCATGCTGTTGATTGCTAAATGTAATAGTCTGATCATGACACTGAATAAATGTGTCTTAAAAAAAAAAAAGAAGAAGAAGAAGCAAAGCAAGCAGGAATTTTCCTTGAGAATCTCTGTAAGTATGTGAAAAAACTCCACCAGCTCTGGTGTCCACATGACCCGACTGGCTTGCAGGCCTTCTTAATGTGACGACATTCTCCAGGGGCCTTGAACTGACTAGATTCTGTGTCTTGCAGCCTAAGTCTTCTGCCCCAGCCCACATTAAATAAGCAAAAATCTTTAAAAATTTAAACAAAAATTAAATTTTTAAAACTTCAAAAAGTTTCATTGTCAGCATTTTCATTGTGTTCAAATCTGTAAATCTCAAAGAATCACTTCTTCACTTCTAGCAGGACTCTGACCAGAGCCACCTTATCTGAGAGGTCTTCCTGGCCACTGAGTAGAAATACCAACGTTCCTTTGCCCTGCTCGCATCATGACTCCCTAACCTGGTTGCCCTGTTTATTTTTCTCCATAACACTTATTAGCACTTGATAAGTTCATTGTTTTCCATCTATTTCTCCTTACTTACAAAGCTTCATGAGGGCAGGAACTTTAAGTTGTTCACTGACCTATCCTCAGTATCTAGAATGGTTCTTGGTACATAGTAGATGCTCAAAAAATATTATGGAATGACTGAATGAATAAGTCGCAGCTGACTTCTAATTACATTAGTCTATCACATATTCTGAGCCCATGCTGACCTTTAAGCTGTGTACATACTCAAAAGCTTTCCATTTAATTAATTCCTTTTCTAATATCTTCCTGGCTGCTACATGTTTGCTGTTATAGCACTCCTGACATGTGGCAGAATTTTCTTTGATTTTGAGAATCCTTGCTATTGTCAAAGACTTCAGCCATTAGAATGTACAACACGATCCTTTCCTTTTCATTTATGAACTCCTTTTTAAAAAAATCTCTACCTTTGTTTCCATTGAAGGATGCTCCTTTCCTTAATAATCTTAGCAAAGCCTTCAAACTCCCAAGGTAAAGGAAACAAAAGCAAAAATAAACTATTGGGACTTCATTGAAATAAAAAGCTTCTACACAGTAAAGGAAATAATCAACAAAACTAAGAGGCAGCCTACAGAATAGGAGAAGATATTTGCAATGACATATCTGATAAAGGGTTGGAATCCAAAATATATAAAGAGCTTATAAAACTCAACATCCCCAAAACAAATAATATAATTAAGAAGTGGGCAGAAGACATTAATAGACATTTCTCCAAAGTAAACATCCAGATGGTCAACAGCCACATGAAAAAATGTTCATCACTTACCATCAGGGAAATGCAAATAAAAACTACAATGAGATATCACCTCACACCTGTCAGAATGGGTAAAATCAACAATACAAAAAGCAAGAGGTGTTGGCGAGGATGTGGAGAAAAATGAACCCTTGTGCACTGTTGGTGGGAGTGCAATTTGATGCAGCCACTGCAGAAAACAGAATGGGGTTTCCTCAAAAAGTTAAAAATAGAGCTACCTTCTGATTCAGCAGTGGAGCTACTGGTGTTTACCCAAAAAATACAAGAGCACTAATTCAAAGGGATACATGCGCCCCTGTGTTTGTAGCAGCATTATTTACAACAGCCAAGATATGGAAGTAGCCCAAGTGTCCATCAATTGATGAATGCATAAAGGAGACGTGGTATATTACTCAGCCATAAAAAAAAATGACATTTTGCCATTTGCAGTGACATGGATGGAGCGAGATAGTATAATGCTATAATTAGAGAAAGGCAAATACTGTATGATTTCACTCATATGCGGAATTTAAGAAACAAATGAGCAAAGGGGAAAAAAGAGAAAGGCAAACTAAGAAACAGACTCAACTACAGAGAACAAATTGCTGGTCATCAGAGTGGAAGTGGGTGAGGGATGGGTGACCCAGGTGATGGGGATTAAGGAGCACGCTTGTGATGAGCACCAGGTAAGTGCTGAATCTCTATATTGTACACTTGAAACTAAAGTAACACTTTAAGTTAACTAACAGGAACTTAAGTAAAAACTTAAAAAGCCAAAAAAACAAAAAACAAAACCAAAAAACTATTTGAACATAGCAACATACCCTAACAATATGTCAGAGAGCAAAATGACTATTAATACCACCTCGTGCTGGTCAAGAGCACTTTGGCTCTGGAATTCAGCTTTTTTTTTTTTTTAACATTTTATTTTTTTATTCATAGAGAAAAAGAGAGGCAGAGACACAGGCAGAGGGAGAAGCAGGCTCCATGCAGGGAGCCCGACACGGGACTCGATCCCAGGTCCTCAGGATCACACCCCAGGCTGCAGGCAGCACAAAACCACTGCACCACCGGGGCTGCCCTTTGTTTTTTGTGTGAAAGTTGGTACATCACAAGTTCACAGATAGCAGAGCTTCTCTCCTGGATGTGCATCATGTGAAGCCACTATACCTCACACCAGGCCTCTTCACTGTGCTTCTCGGAGGCTCTGAGAAGTCCTGCTTCTTCTCTGTGCTCCTGCTGTGCCCTCAGCCCGGGATGGCCTCTTTGGTCCACTTGTCTAGCTCAAGCTCTTCTCCTCCTGAGGCTACACTTATGGCTCCAGCCCACCACACAGAGCCTTCTCGTTCTTTCCTCTGTACTGACTGGCCTTATCTCTTCAATGAGGATACAAGCAGCAAGATTCCATGGAAGAAACCCTTGGACCTAGAGTCAGAAGGTCAGCTTTGGGCCTCCTCTCTGCCTCACCTTGAGCAGCTACCTCTGAACCTTGGTTTCCTTCTCAGTAAAACAGGGATCACCATTTGTTCCTGGACAATTGATGCAACCGTTTTAGGGTCAGATACGATCGTGTGGGTAAAGGGCTTTGCAAATGATCCAGCCTTTGCAAGGATCCCAGACATTACCATCATGGGATTTTTGTGTCTTATGCTGAAGAAAAAAAAAATTCTATTATTCCTTTATTCTACATCCAATACTCTGAATACTGCTGTATCCTGGTACTGATTGTGTGGTGGCTTTTCCCACATGAGACAATTCTGCAACAGGAGCTGGGTGTCCTACAACTTACTCAATCCTGGCACTATCTACTTGGAGAAACCATCAGGTCTCACAGGTTAGGATTCTAGTCCCAGAAGACTGTCCTCCCTGCCACTTCCAACTTCAGGTGCCAATCGAAAGCATCTGTGCATTACTGGCTAAAATCAGAGGTTGCCACAACGCTTTCTCTGGTTTGATTAATTTGCTCAACTGGCCCACAGAACCCAGGAAACCAGTTTATTTGCTAGGTGACCTTATAAAGGATATAACTCAGCAACAACCAGGTGGAAGAGATTTGTAGGGCACGTATGTGGGAAGGGGCGTGGAGCTTCCATGCCTGCCCTGGGTGTGCCACCCACCCAGTACCTTGATGTGTTCATCAACACAGAAGCTCTCCCAGCCCTGTCCTTTTGGGTTTTTGTGAAGGGCTCATACCCAGGCACAGTTGATTCAATCACTGACCACTGGTGATTGACTCAACCTCCAACCCCTCTGCCCTCCCTGGAGGTGAGAGTCGGGGTGGTAGTGCTGAAAGGTCCAACTCTCTAATCATGTGGCTGGTTCACCTGACAGTCCCCATTCTTAGGGGTTTTCCAAAAGTCATGTTATTAACGTAAATTTAAGTGTGATTTGAAAGGGGCTCATTATGAGTAACAAAAAATGCCTTGATTGCGTCTAAGGGTTTTTTGGGAGCTCTAGGAGACCAATATATATATATTTTTATTACAAATCACAAGAGCACAGTGCTGCATCTAGAACAGCATGGTCCATGCCAAGAACTTCACATAAACCTCAGCTGAAGGGTGATAGCAAGTGATGGAATATGTTCTGCCGACAGTTGCAAAATAAAATTCCTCTCGGATTGGCTTTGTTTCCTATATCCACATTGGGCCAGGGTGCTGAGAGAGAGAGGAAGATGAAAGAAGGGAAGGTGACTTTCAAAGAGCTGTGCATTCAGTCTGTATAAACTACGTGGTATATGTACATTTCCAGAACTCCTTGGCAGATTTGGAATATTTGGTCATTCACTCTTTCATGTATTCATTCACTAAACATTTATGGAGAGCCTGTCATGCCCTGGGCATTGGGGAGACAGAGAAATCAGTCCTATCCTGCATCACAGCCAGGTGGAGGAATCTGGCATGTGAACAAGGTGGGTGTGACAATGGGGGTATGGGAATGGAGGGGTCACCTCCTCAAATCAGGGGGTTGTCAATTATCCTTGGGGTATTGTTTGCATGCAGGGTCAGAGGGGATGGCAGGCATGCGATGGCACATGATGGTAGGGCAAGAAAGCATCCAATGCAAAGGAATGGGTCTGACTGTATTATATTCCTGCACCCGCATTCTCAGTCACTTTAGGGCTGCTGCTGGTTTCTCAGGGGTCAGGGGGCATGGATATTGTCTCTATGACCTAAACTAACTTCTTTTGACCCCCTCTCAGCACACTACCTTGGTGGAAAAGGCTGAATGAGGAAGCCTACGTAATGAGCCCTTGTGTCTCTTGGTTGTGACGATGCTCAGACACGGGCCCAGCTAGTTGAGTCCGCCTCAAATTATGGATGATTTGGGTTTTCAAGACTGCCGCTGGGGTAGGTGGAGAAGCTCAAAGCCTCTTAATCAGGGAAGCCCATTTTCCTTTTTCTTTTCTTTCTTAATAACTCAATAAATCCAATAGAATTTTAAATGTAAAAATCATATATTATTTAAAGCAAATAAAAATGAGCACGGGTATGCTCATTGCTCCTGGAGGGTCATTGCTTCTAGCTCTCTTGGTAGACAGAGCCAGGAAACACATGGATAGATAATAATCTTTACGTATCCACAGATTTGTATTTTTCTACTTACCCATCTGCATCTATATGAAGCTAAACATGAGTTTACACTGATGTCCTTGACTGTGGCCCAGTACTACGTGGGTCATTCTAGCTCTCCCTCCTTGCTTGTCTGAAACTTCTTTCTTTAACACTGAGATACCTGCTTCCCACAACCTACCATCCAGTTCCAGGGTACAAACAGAGCAGCTTTGGATTCATTCATTCCTACTTCTCGGAGAAACAACTTTGGAGTAGAGTTGGTGTACAGTTCCCTTGTTCTTTAGCCTTACCGTTTCCAGGCAACACAACCTTCTCCAGATTTTCTCAAGCTACTTCGGTTAGCTTCATTCCCAGCCCCCCTCTCCAACACACACAGCCTACAGTGCACCTCCCTGTGTTCAAATTATTTCAGACCACTTGGCTTGGAAGAAATACTGTAGGTTGGTTTGTTGGTGAGCCCTGACGTTTCTCTCAAGTAAAGGTTAGGGCTTCAAGAGTATTTCACCAGACATGGCAGTCTTCTAGAGAGTTTCCGCAAATGATAAACCCAAGTTTTTCACATATATTTATCATTATAACAGTTTTCCTTGCTTATTCTGGAAAAATGTGAAAATGCTCATACTCTAGAAGGTGTAAAGAGTAAAGTGGGAAGACTTTCTGAACTCACTATGGAGAGCTATTTTCTTATTCCCAATAACATGCGTATCATATTCTAAAAACTATTGTTTTGAATAGTTTTTACTGAAGGAAAACAATTTTAAATGTCCAGAAGGTAACTTTGAGAAATATCAGTCCACAGTGGTCTGGAAAACATCAGTTTCTCCTGAGAGGGTGAGGAATTTTAAAAGATGAGATTAGAAGTTCCCCCATTTCGGCCAATCCTCTGGGGTGGCTGTGCAGTGAGATTTTTCCCTCCACTTAGACTTTTTCTTCCAGAACTGAGAGCCTTTTCATCCTTCCTTCCTTCAGGCACTTTGCTTTGGCACATAGTGGCAATTCAAGAAATAAGTGTGGAATAGCTAAAGACTAGACCTAGGTCAGCCTTGAAAACCTGCTTAATTTCAGAGTTATTTTCTACTTGGCAATAAACACTTTTTTCTTTTCTTTTTTTTTTTTTTAGTGGCTTGATCATGACCATTTCATGCTTGGCCCCACACTCTTCCCTCCCTCCAAAGCCACTTGCAGAGCACTGTAGCAGAGCTCTGCTGCCTTTATGAGCTGGGCTCCACCCCAGGGCGGCTCAGTGCCCCCTCCACCCATTTTACTGGCTGCAGAATGTTTGTACTTTGGTGTCTTTAAGAGCGAGTTCCTTTTACTCACCAAAGGAAGAACCACAAGAGGGACTTTTGCCAGAAGTAGAACACTTTTCTCCTCCCTTGCTCCAAATCCATCAATTTACACAGAGGGTGTTTCAATGAGGAAAAGCTAATAAAGGTCTTTGCTTTGGCTTTTTTTCCCCTCCCAGGGAAATAGTACTTATAGCATATAGAGCCATCCCATCTGGTGGACCAACTGTCCTAAAGACTTGCCCTGCTTCCTCACGGGGAGTGAGGTCAGAGTGCTGTCAGGGCTCAGGGAGGGAGCAATCGGGTGCTAGCACAGTGCTGGGCTCATTGCAGGGCACATCTCTTCCCTGGGGTTGTGTGTTTAGATTTGTA